>NW_024468014.1:0-213894 GCF_002105105.1 Protomyces lactucae-debilis
AAGTGCCGGCGTTGCCTTGGTCGTTGGGCTGAAGAGGCTATATACATGTCAGAATTACCACTCCTCTACTGAAGCGTAGTGCCATACCTGAAGCCCGTTTGACTGCCTTCCTCGAACTGCTGGCATCCTGGTACAGCTTGCAACTGCTTGGTTGTGCTGTGCTGGCGTTGGGAGTCGTCCGGAAGCTGTCGGGATGTTTTTTCCAGTCTTCAGGAAATCAAGTCGCGACAAAGCATTTCAGCTTCCAACGCGTAGAACTACAAGTATTAGAGATGGCCCCAGCTAGGATATTGTTCCTGCATGGATATACGCAGTCTGGTAATACGCTCAGACACAAGACGGGTGCGCTGAGCAAGTCCCTGGGCAAATTCAGCGAAATTGTGTACCCAACGGGCCCTCATCAGCTGGAGATGCCAGATCCGAGTGACCCAGAAGAGCGTGCACGACTAGAAAAGCTTGATAATGAGGAGGGAGAAGGCAGCTTTGCCTGGTGGCGTGCAAACGATGAAGATTTCATTGGATTACCCGAGTCACTCGCTCTCATCAAGGACGTTTTGGAAACACAAGGCCCATTCGACGGTGTCATGGGATTCTCGCAAGGTGGAGGATTTGCCGCTATGCTAGCGTCACTGCTCGAACGCTCCAATCCACTTTTCAAGGTAAAGCACCCGCCATTCAAGTTTGCTGTCATCTTTTCCGGCTTCCGATCGCGATTTCCACAGTACGACTATTTGTACGAGCCTGCCATCAAGACGCCTATGCTACATGTCATTGGCAGAAATGATCCAATTGTCACGCCAGAGCGGTCACAAATGCTAGTAGACGCCTCAAAAAACAACACATTGCTGCTACACCCTGGCTCGCATTTCGTTCCGTCTGGGGCGCCGCAGCGTAATGTCGTGGTGGACTACATCGTTAACCACATCAGACCCAAGCGCGAGATCACATGCATTGTCGCTGCGACCAACACTCAGGGCATTGGCCGAGACGGAGGTTTGCCTTGGAGGCTCCGTAAGGAAATGGCCTACTTTGCAGCCGTCACGACAGCAGCACCGGAGGGCAAGATGAATGTTTGCATCATGGGTCGTAATTCATGGGAAAGTATCCCTGAAAAGTTCCGTCCGCTCAAAAATCGCATCAACATTATCGTAACCTCCAACCAGCAATACGAGCTGACTGGCCTTGGTATTCATTCTCAAAAGACGGCATTGGCCACCAGTCTAGAAGATGCCTTGCTCGTCATACACAAGCTCTACGCGGATATCGTTCACCATGTCTTTTGTATTGGTGGCGCACAACTCTACAAAGCAGCCTTGGCGCATCCTGATACACAACGCTTGTTGCTCACAAGAATAGACCGCGATTATGATTGCGACACATACTTCCCTGACTTCAGCCGCACTGGAGAATGGCAGAAGCAAGACCTGTCTGCACTTCAATCCTTTGCGCAAATCGACGTGCAAGCTAGCGATGAAGAGAAGGACATCAAGTGGAGCTATGAAATCTGGGAGCGTAAACAGACCACCACATCTCCTGCCGAGGCGAGACTTTAGGTGTCACAACTGGACAAGGGCAATGATGAATGAAGCACCAGTACGAAGCCTCTCCTACAGATGGTCTTGCATGACTGGCTATAGTTTTCAATCTGAGCTTGTTTTCAGCGTTTCACTCAGCAAATCGGACCTGTCGACCACTTTGCCTTTTCTGTGCCGTGCAAAACCTCTCCATGGACACTCAGCCATTGTGGCGGAGTAATGGATCCTTCCTTCTCGACTGTCTATACACCTGCCGCCCTGTACGGGTATGGTCGACGACCCTCCGTCGCTCTGATGCAATCAGCTTGTCTCGACAATAGTCTACCATGCAGGACTTGTCTAAGATTCTACAGCATTTTCATTACGTGACTACGTTTCACAGTGTAAGCTTGAATCCCTTCTGCCTCAAAATCTCCTCTGACGTCTTCCAGAGCTTGACTGCCTGGTCTTTCGTTGCTGATGCACTTGGCTTTGTCTCTTGGGCAATAGGCTGGAAGTACCTGCCGCTGATACCTTGGCTCCTGATTTCCTCTGATGTACCAAGGTACAGTTGCGTCAAAGCACCTTGAGGAGACGAGAGCAATGTACCCAACACCGAAGCGTTGAACCAGACTGTAGCTTCCGTCACAACTTGAGCAACCTTGCCGTACGATGCACCTATACCGCGGTTGAGGTCCGAGTTGATGATGCCCGGGTGACAAGCGTTTGACTTGATGTTGGGGAAACGATCTGCAAGTTCCATGGCAAAGAGAATGTTGGCCAATTTACTCTGCCCGTAACGCGCGATGGTGGAGCCAAGGTCGCCATTGACTGCTTCGAGGCTGCTGTAAGATTCTTTCGTTGCGGTAAAGGTGATGTGTGCAGCGGAAGCCGTTACGACAATACGCGGATCCTTGGAGTTTTGAAGTTTGGGCAACAAGAGATTGGTGAAGAGGAAGGGTCCAAGATGGTTGGTTTGGAATTGACTCTCGATACCGTCCTTGGTCAATTCATACGGCACTGCCATGATGCCTGCATTGTTGTACAGCACATCCAGTCTGCCTTCCTTATCGCTGAATGCCTTGGCAGCTGCTTGCACGCTCGACAGGTCTTGAAGGTCCAATTTGAGCCACTCGACCGTTCCACTTGGGTTTCGAGCACGAATCCTGGATATGGCTTTCTGAGCGCGAGCCTCTGATCGTGCGCCAATGTATACTTTTGCACCACGCAAAGCCTATTTGTTAGTCTTGCATCAACGTCACGGATTGTGGGAGCATACATTCTCGAGTGCAGTCTCGTACCCAATGCCAGTGTTGGCGCCTGTCACAATGACAACCTTACCGGTCTGGCTGGGCATCTTGGAGGTCGTGAACTTGTAGCCGTAGATGAGAGGATATAAAAGGCCCATGGTAGTAGTGTACTTGTATGTTGATGATCCAGGATGAGATTTATCGGGCCTTTATAGTCTACGCATCGAATGGTCCCGCTACAAGGTTTGTAAGCTGCGAGCGCGGGCTGACAAATTGCGAGTGATTGATGTATAAGCCCGACAAATAGATGGAAGGTTTAAGATCCGTGCACATTAGTAATGTGTCGGTGATGGGAAATGCGCAAGGGCTTATGCACCTTCTGAGTAACTGAATCTAGTGCTATAGACGTGCTAGCTACAGCCAAGTACTGGCTAGTCATAGGCAGCGTTCAAGCATCTCACATGTCAGGATAATTCGCTGTCAAAGAGATTGCGGGCTTGCGGAATTGCGGGACTAAAATTATCTAAATGCCGGTCGCTACTCGCTAGATTGATCCGCAGCTCGAGCTCGGTGAATTGGAGGAAGGAAAGGCCGACTGCTTGCCTTTGAGCCACGCTACTCAAGATGCTACGTCAATGTATGCACAAGCACTCCTCAAGCTGATCATGGCCATAGATACTACACTGGAATAAACGCCCGCACTGACTTGCAAACTTGTCCGTCAGAGGCGAAGATGCCCCTGAGAGAGGCTGAGACGGAGAGTCTCTATGGCACCAGCCCCAATAAGTCCAGCAGCCAGACTGACTGGAAACTACTCTTCGCCTGACCACTTGTGCAGAGACAGGTTCATCCAGTCGCATTCACGCCAGTCAACCGTATTGGTACGCTTTCCCCATGTCGTCGCAACCAGGCATGGATGAGTTCTCCTCAATGACGCTCTACAGTTTCAATGCCGGCCCATATCCAGCACGCGTCAGCATTGTCATTGAAGAGCTGAATCTAGGCGATCGCATCAACTATATCTTCGTGGACCTGCTCAAGGGGGAACACAAAACACCTGCATTCAAAGCCATGAACTACTCTGGGACCCTTCCAGTTTTGCGACTCCAGGATGATACGTGCATCAGCGAGTGTGTTGTGATTACTCAGCTGCTGGATGGTCTTCGAGGAGGTGGCCAATTGACGGGCAAGACACTCAAAGAGCAAGCTGTGATTCACATGACCACTCGACGCATTGAGCATGAGATCTTGAACCCAGCCAATACCTATTTTCACATTGCAACACCAGGCCTGGGACCAGCTATTGAAAAGTATCAAAACAAAGAGCATGGCCAACACGAGCTTGAGCGTGCATTGCTCGGGATCTGTCACTTCAATGACATTTTAGCAGACAGGGAGTACATTGCAGCCGACTTCTTTTCCATGGCCGACATCTGTTTCATTGCCGCATTGATGGTCTTTCAGATCTGGGAGCAGGATGCCTCTGAGGGCTATCCACATGTCATTGCTTGGCACAAGAGGATGTTGGAACGACCGAGTGTGCAGACTGCCTATCAGTTGTTCACGGATGCACGAAGCAAGCGGAGGGCCACACAGTCGTATGGGAAGTAAGTCGTGTCTTGATCAGCGTATTGCAGAAATAGGGCTAGCCGTATCATCTAAGAATGCTTGTTATCCACGTCAGGTACAAGGCAATCGTCATTTTATTGGCCATCTGAATTTCAATTGTCGGATCTTGACCACAGCTGCAATTGAAAGTGAACGGGTACTTCGAGACGTACGTGGTGGAGCTGATGAAGAAAAAAACCTTCTCGATGGTTGGCAGGTGAGCTAGAATGATGCACAGAGCTGACAGGTAATTACCTCTGGTCTGTGGGCTGACTTACCGGCGACCATTATGACAGCATGGACTGAGTGTTAGACCGCACAATCTCTTGTGCTATAGTTCCGGGACCAGTTGACTTTGATGGCAGTTGCGAGTTGAAGTGGTCCCGGATCGACTATGCAAAGATCGTGTCCTTAGAGACCACTGAAACAAAAAAGCCAAAGGACAACCACTGGTGAAGAAAGCGCACTGAAGGGAAGGAGATAGGCTGTGCTATGCGATGGCATGCTTCAGCTCATGCAGATTTGGAGTATGAAGAAGACAAGGGAACGGACTCACTACCCTCACGACGTTTGGTTTGTTGATTGTTGCGCCTGCTCCAGTCGAGTCCAAGGCCTCTACTGAGTGGCTCAGGCTAAGGAAGGACTAAATTTGCGGTCTCCTCACTAATACGGCGATCCTAACTACATCGCCAACAGGGCTGGTGTAAACTTCAACATAGTCCACCTGCTACGTGGGCTGGGAGACCAGAGGGTCAGTCGGTGGACCTCGTCGACCCATCTTCAGGTTTCACCTTCCGAAGCTGACGCATGTAAGAGGCATCCTAGTAGGATCATCAGACATCGAGCAGTCGACTTAGCAGGCGCACAATTTGCACCCTTCCTTGGGGTCATTCAGACTTTGGGCATATTTCTGCTCATCATGCTGCTTCCTGTCGGTCACTGAATGATTACCTTGAGTTGGTACGAAAGAGTGCAGCAGCGGACTAGTGTGAGGCTCGAGCAAGTAGATGACAGTATAATGGCACAGCAATGGTATAAGATGTCGCAATCAGCGTAGATCAAGATCCAAGCTGGTACGATCTATTGCAAACGCTATAACTCGCTGAAGAGGCATCGCCACTTCTTCCCATCTGAACTTTCCCTTCTCTGCGTGCGCGTCTCATCAACTCTACTCCCAGCAAGCACCCTTCACAGCTTAGTCTCCAGTTCTAGATCTAGATCAAGTAGCGACTCGATCATGGAAGTCCTCATCGGCGTACAAGGTCCCGGCTATGTCCTCCTCGCCTCAAACCTCAATCAAGTCCGTGGCATCACCATCATGAAACCCGACGATGACAAGTCGCGTACCCTCAACGATCACAACCTCCTCCTCTATTCCGGCGAAGCAGGCGATACCGTTCATTTCGCAGAATACATCACCGCCAATATCGCCTTGTACTCTCGTCGCAATGAAGAATTAGAACTGCATACGGAAGCGGTGGCTAATTACATACGCAAGGAATTGGCAGAATCATTGCGTAGCAAACACCCATATCAGGTGAATCTTCTTGTGGGTGGGTATGATCTTGTTGATAAACAAGCGAAGCTATACTGGATCGACTACCTGGGTTCAAAGGCACAGGTGCCGTATGCGGCGCATGGGTATGCGAGCTACTACTTGCTGTCAATGTTTGATCGACACATGACACCGACTACGCCAGTGGAGGAAGCTCTTGCATTGCTGAAAAAGGGATTCGAGGAACTGGAACGACGCATGCCCATGTCACTCGGTGGATTCTTGACAAAAGTCGTTGATAAGGATGGCGTGCGCATTATTGACCTACATGGCAAGCTGACGCCTGAATTGATGGTTCAATTTGAGCAGGAGAAAGTACATGCACCCGTTCAACAGGAATTGCAACCTCAGCAGCCAGAAGTATCAGCGTAGTGTGGTTTTTGTGTAGAAGAACGACGTGGCATAGCCTGCTGCAATCCAATGAATCTCCTTGCCAAGTTCAATCGGGTCGCGTACATCTTGTAAGTGCGCTGCACCACAATTGCCGTGTTCATTCCAGCCCCATGCAATAGCTCTGCCATCTGTTGTTTGTGCAAGGCAGTGTTCAGAGCCTGCGGCGATGCTAGTGATATGGTCCAGGTTGCTTGCATGCTGTGCACGATCTGACCGACCATGCGATTGAACGTGACCAGTCGGCAGTAATCGATGGAGCGTTGACCAACTTGCACTCACTGACTTACATGCCTCGAATGATTTACCTTGAAGATGCTTACTGCCTGTCCAAAGAACCACACGCGTTGCGGTGTGGAAGGCCGTCCAATGCTGACCGAGGCAGTAGTCAAGCACAGGTTCTGCTAAGGCTGCTGTATCCATCAGTGCTGGGTTGTTGACTTGATGCATGAGGCTTTTGCCAAGTGCACCGCGACGTCCTGCTCCAAAGCCGTAAAAGGCTCCATCTGCAGCTTCCAGCACAACATGTGTGACGCTTGCTTTTATTTTCTTGATGATCACTCCTTCAGGGAGACTGACCGCGGTCAGGTGCTTTGTCTCAAAGCATTTCCCGAGTCCGAGTGATCCTTTGTCATTGAAGCCTACCGCAAATAGGTGGCGATTATCTTGGACCAGCAGAGAATGCGAGAAGCCACATGCAGCATGCGTCCAGCATCTCCCTGGAGATAGCTCAGTAAAGCTTAATATATTGTCAGGCTCAGCTACACCAAGCTGGTTTTCGTTATTTGCTCCACATCCGTAGAGTCGACCAGTCGAGGTCAGCAAGAGTGTATGGTTGCCGCCACTAATGAGCTGTGCATCCCGCAGGCTGTCTTGATCAAGGGATCCTGGAAGGAGACATGGATGAGCTTGAGCAGTGTCTTGAGTGTGGCCTAGAGAAAGCTGCCCGTGACCATTTGAGCCGAGTGTAAAGAGTGGCATAACATGGTCGTCGTTGTAACTCCCAAATGGCAGCTTGACTCGTCGATATCCTCACACCAAGACTCCATGAACAGCTGAATGCAGGCTCAGACAGATGCAGCTTATACAGAACTCTACAGCTCACTGATTCAAGAGGGCGTCTCTGCTTCATCTCTCAAGCTCAAAGACTTTCCTGAAACAGGCCGCGGCCTAGCTGCCACACGAACCATCTCGCCAGGCGAGACATTGCTGTCTATTCCCTTTCGCCATCTCATCAATTTGAAGACGATCGCCAAGTCTCTAGGTACAGACTGGAAGCAGTAGGATTTGGCCATTTCAGAGTTTGAACTAATGGTAGTTCTACATGTCCTGCACATGCGGCCATTGCTGTCCATATACTGCATCATCGCCGTCTACATGAAAATTCATCATTGAAGCACTATATACACTCGTTACCGAGAGCCGAGGACCTTCAAGGTATACCGTTGACATGGGAAACACAAGAGTGTGAGTACCTACCAGTCTCTACGCAGACCAAACTCGCCCAACAACGCCTGCTTCTAAGCAATCACTACAGCCTTGCTCAGGTCCTCATCTCCAACACGCCCGTCTATGCAGACTTGAATCTGACATTCGAACTGTTTCGCTGGGCATGGCTCATTGTCAATAGTCGCAGCATCTATCAACAACTCTCTACACAATCAACAATAGATGACAATTACACCTGTGCAGCTCTCGTCGATATGCTCAATCACGCACCGAGCAACGTTCCGCATGCAAAACTACTCTATGACAAGTCCGGGCTGACTGTGGAAGCACAATCGTCCTATGTCGAGGGTGAAGAAGTCTGTATCAGTTATGGTGCGCATGGGAATGACTTTCTCGTGCTCGAATATGGATTTCGCGTACAACAGAATGCAGACAATAGTCTGGTGCTGGATGATCTCATTCTCGCCGATTTGAGTGATGCGCATGGTGAGCAATTGAGAGAGATGGGGTATTTTGGTGGATACACGACGGATCATCTCGGACGCGCTTCCTTCAGAGTTGAAGTAGCCTTGCGTGTTGCATTGCTTGAGCAAGATGAGCTTGTTGTGGATGGACAGGCACTGAGACGGGTCATGCAGTATGCTCAGGGTCTCAACAGTGGTCGCGACACGGAAGCTGCAGTCAAGGAAAGACTCACTCGGCTGCTTGACATGGTGGTGGCTCGGTCGACCTCAGCAATAGAGTCGATGCCAAACACCATGTCGAAGTCTGTTAAGGACATGATCAGTGTTTTGCATCAGGATGAGATTGCCATTGCAGAACATGGTCTTGAGCATCTCAAATTGTAAAATAGCATGAATGAATGATTTTGTGGCTAGAAAGTGCATCTAGTGATCTGCCTTTTTGCCTCCTGTCGCTGCCCATTAGCTTCATCTTTAACAATCCGTTTGCTCACCCTTGAATTTGGGGTTCTTTGGGTCGTTGGCATAGGCAGGCGAGTCCATCATGGTGGTCGCGAGCGAGTTGATGGCGAAGAACATGACAACGCCGCCGATGTAGAAGGGCATCATAGGACCGTTGACGGGCGTTGGGTATTTGCGCATGCCGAGGAAAGTCATGATCTCTGGAAGTCTCTGTACTGTCTCTTGCTCCTTGCTCTTCTTGCTCTTCTTGCTCCTTTGCTTTGTCGTCGTCCGCATCCTGCCGCCAGTCACGTGTTTTGCGCGACCGTGAGAATATTTCCAAAAAGTTGAGCGCGAGGAAAGAAGCAAGAAGAGTAGACCGGGCAGTATATCTGTCGCACTCATGTCTGACGCAGAGGAGGCACAGTCTGGACACTCGAGGCAGTCAAGTGTTGCTCCAGAAGAGATCGAAGCAACAGAGGCCCCCGCAGAAGTCATTCCTGAAGACACAAAAGCCACAGCTACATTTGATGACTTTAAGCTTGATGCGCGGCTGCAAAGGGCCATTGCAAAGCTTCATTTTGCATCTCCTACATTGGTCCAGGAACGGGCAGTTCCACTGATCCTCGATGGCAAGGATGTTCTATGTAGAGCCAAGACTGGGTCCGGCAAGACACTCTCCTATCTTGCACCCATCTCACAGGCGATTCTCCTTGCACCCAGCGCTGAGACGCGCGCATTGATTTTGGTACCGACAAAGGAGTTGAGTGAGCAAGTCGCCAAGATGGTTCAAAAGCTCTGTCTCTACTGTGCAAAGACTGTCAAGCACCTCAATATTGCAACGAGCAGCTCAGAAGCCATGCAAAAGTCATTGTTGCTCGAACAACCCTCTCTCGTCATTTCTACGCCAGCACGCGCTCTGCTGCATCTCAACAGTGGTTCCATCAAAGCCGAAACGCTCAAATTTTTGGTGGTGGATGAAGCGGACCTTGTCCTTTCTTACGGTCATGAAGATGACATTGCTGCACTGGCCAAGCTACTACCGCGTGGCATTCAGACGATTATGATGTCAGCTACACTAGATGACTCTGTCGATTCACTCAGCCAGCAACTTTGCAGGAAGCCTGTCATTCTCAAACTTGAGGAATCCGCTGGCAAGACAGACGCCAGTATGCTACAATATTACGTCAAGTGCGCCGAAGAAGAAAAGTTCCTTCTGACTTATGTCATTCTCAAGCTCAAATTGATCCACGGCAAGCTCATCATCTTTGTCAATGAAATTGACCGTTGCTATCGACTGAAGTTGTTTCTTGAGCAATTCGGCATCAAGTCTTGCGTATTGAACCAAGAATTGCCAGTCAACTCGCGACAGCACATTGTCGAGCAATTCAACACGGGTGTTTACGATATCGTCATTGCAGCAGACGATGCAGAAGTGATGGGCGACAAGGATGAATCAGATGACGAGCTCAAGACAGAAGCGACCACGACCTCTCGTAAGCGAAAGCGAAAGATCGACAAGGAATTCGGCGTTTCTCGGGGTGTCGATTTCCGCAATGTTGCTTGTGTCCTCAACTTTGATCTACCTACCACCACGCGTTCCTATGTCCATCGGATTGGTCGGACAGCGAGAGCCGGTAGATCTGGTATGGCCATGTCACTCGTCATTCCACAAGACAAGTTTGGGAAGCACAAGGCAACCATGCTCGCGACATCCAAGCGTGATGACAAGGTACTGGACAAAATCCTCGAAGACCAAGCAGAACGTGGTTATGAAGTCAAACCCTATGCTTTCAATATGGCGCAAGTGGATGCCTTTCGGTATCGTATGGAAGATGCACTTCGCAGTGTGACACGCAGTAGTATTCGTGATGCGCGCGCAAAGGAGTTGCGAGCAGAGATTCTCAATTCAGACAAGTTGAAGGGATACTTTGAGCAACACCCAGAACACCTTGCCGAATTACGTCATGATGCTGAGATTCATGCGAAACGTGTACAGCCACATTTGAAGCACGTACCGGAATATTTGATGCCCAAGGCGGTCGGTGCAGGTGCCGTGGCAGCAGAGGGAGAAACACTTGGATTTGTTGGTTTTAGAAAGCAGGGACCAGGCAATCGTATTCGAAATGCTGCTTCTGCGAGACGAGGTGGACGTGGTCGTGGTGGCAAGACGCAAGGTACAAAGCGACCAAAGAAGAGTGATCCACTCAAGACTTTCAAATGAGAGATTGCTTGTGCTTACGAGCTATTGGCCGTCCTTTGATTGTCTATGGCATGATATGATCATTTTCAGAAGCACAATTTGGCAGCTACCTCCCCTGTACAATGACTCATGGTTGACCCATTTACTCAAAGCGCCATACAGCATTAAATTGATCCAGTACATCATCTCGAATGCTCATTTGATTCCGGTCGGCAGAGTCGGCACTGAGTCAGCAGCTCTTTATTTGTCACGAGGTGTATGAGTCAGAGTGCCCTCGCATGCACTTGCTCGCATGCGAGCGTTGCAAACCCCTGAATCCTCATGGTCTACGCCGATTCTGCGGGTTGGCTCGATTTCCGCGCCGCTCAAAGCTTAACGTGTCCAATTCTGAATATAAGGGTTCGCAATCGCAATGGATGTCCTCTTTCGCCCTAGTATGCGCTCTTCCACCCTAGTCAATCAGAGCAAGACTTCCTAGCGGCACTGTCTCGTCCCTCTGCAGATGTTCAACTTGCAGATGCAGACTGTTAGCGGCACACTCATGCTCGCGCAGGCGTCCAGCTCTCTGTTGCTGTCCGCCTTTCTGTCGACTCTTCTCGTCAATCACGGCATCACGCCTGTCTCTGCCAAATCTTGCAAAGCATTTTGGCTCACTCTTGCCGATCGGCATCCCGACGTGGACGCACACAGCGAAAACTGCCAGTACGACCTCAAGCACGGCTCCCTGGACGAAATTCCGCAAACCGTTCCCAGCACTGCAGACGATCATTCTGCTTCAAGCGAAATTCACTACAACGACCAGTATCTCGCCTGTTATTATGTCAATATGACCAGCGCTTGTCAAAAACACGGCAAAAAGAATTGGTTCCAAGAGCATTACATTGACCTCCAACCCAAGCTTGCTGAAGGAGCTCTGATAGGAGTGTTTTGTGGAAACAAAGAATGGCGCACCCACCCCGAAATGCTCCCTCGCAATGAGCTGCCAGGCAACCAAGTCCAATGGAAACTCACAAACGACCACATCTGTCCCTCGAACACAATTTCTGTGGCGCCAACTCCCGCCTATTGGCTCGAATACAATTCTACTTGGAATGACAAGCAAAAGGGCTGTCCTTTCATCCTTCAATCTCAAACGGGAGTCAACAAGGCCAATTACTACGAACAGAACAATTTGAACATGGGAAACACTTACATGACTGATTCCACATTGGTACGAGACGACAATTCCGACATTGTTTTACGATCACCATGGGACTCTAATATCATCGAGACTTGCCATTTTGTGCGCAAGACTCATCAATATCGAGAGTGTCCTGACTCTGGTGATCCCAAGAACGACTTTTTCCAGGTCATCATTCCTAATTTCCCTTTATCACCAGGGGTTAATGATCTAGCCGTCTTTTGCAAGCGAAAAGGCGACACGCGAGTGCAGCCAATCTTTGAGGCGACAGGCTACAAGCCCAGCTGGGTTCTCGACAGGTCCACAAACTCGTGGATTTTTGAGGTGGTTCCATCTTGAGCCTCATCCACCTTCTTGACGTGTCTTCAATGCCCTTCTGAAGAACTTCTTTCTTCATTGAACCAGGTCGATCGACACGCTGATGTGCTCGATATACTTTTCAAGTTTGTAGTCAGTAGACTACATCTGCCAATTTCATCTTCTTTCAAACATCTCAAGCAAAAGCAAAGCCAGTGACTACCATGATTCCGACAGCAGGCATTAGACACAATAGATCACAAATGCAGACAACAAGTGAGCACCTGGTTGACATATATCTCTAAACAAGTCGATGATCATATGAGACGCTCTCGTCCACAAGACACATAAGAGATCCGATCAGCTTCAACAAAACCCAAGAGCTGCTCAACCTTGATTTTGTCTGCATGACGGTCCCGCTGCTGCAACACTGAGAGGGCAGCATCAAAAACGACGAGAGTCTGTTGCAAGTCAAGTTTTCGAGACTGCTCCTCAGTCATAGGTAAGATGACTCTGGTTGCCCCTGCATCACTTGTCGCCAACACAATGGCTTGCCCGCCACAGTGAATAATTTCTCGTGCTCGAAGAGATGTTCCAAGAGCACGTTTGACGTCGTTGTAAATGATGATCTCCAAATCTTCCTCTTGTGCAGGTTCCGTGCACAGCTTTACGCCACTGACTTGACGGGCCTTGTTCAACAAGGCGACATACCTTTGTTGAGGATGATGTCCATCCCCTTGCAGCAAGCCAACATCTCGTTCAAGCTCTTCAGCCAAGCGAACCCGCTGAGTTGCCTCAGTAACCATCTGAAGCAAGGCGAGATTGTAGACGCACCGCGCATCCAAACACCAGACATGGCCCGGCTCTTCCTCCAGCAATGCATCAATCATTTCAAGTTCCTGCTGCAACAAAGCAATCCGTGCTGCTACATCTTGAGGAGCGAGAGGGAATTGTTCAGCTGGGCCAGAGTCTGGATTGAGTAGCCATTTGTGATAGAGCCAAACAGACTGATCATCTGGATCAGTGAAGAGGGCATCTTTGAGCAATGTCAATTCGTCTTTTAGCAGTTGAGCACGTCTCCCTTCTCGTACATCTGCAGTATCGCCTGCTTCAAGCAATAATGTTGGAATGAGTTTCGTTCTATTATGCCAAGCGGAGAAATTTGAAAAGTTGTGAGAGATGGCAGCGGTGGTGTACTCAAACTCACGTTCTGCCAGGCTTCGCTCTTCAGCTTGTTCCAGTTGGCCAACCACATACCGACGATACTCCCAGACGTGAAAGTTGCGTGCATCTTGTTCTAGCATACGCGTGACAAGCATTAACTCTCGCTGCCAATCTGGCCAAGGACATTGACCGAGGCACCACTTGCGGTGGACCCAAAGGCAGTATACTTTTGGGTAATCTTGAAGAATCGCTTGGAGCAATTTGAGCTCGCTAGTTATGAGATCTTGCTTGGCTTGAGCATCCTTGTCACAAGCAGGAAAGAGACCTTTCAGGAAGATGTTGCGTCTGTAGTTCCAGATGGTGTAGTACTCAGGATTCAGCTTGAGCAGTGCCAGAGTATTTGCAAAGGCATCGGAGGAGTAATCCTCAGCATGACGCATAGCATTGACTGTATCGGAGAGCTCTTTGTATGCTTGTGCCCTTTGTGTATCTTTGGCAAGTTTTGCAGCAGCTGCAGCAGGATCGAGGATAGTCTTACGAACGCCATGGCCGCCGCCGTAGCCAGTGACAGGTGCGTCATCTGTGCCTTCGTCGCTGTCCTCGGCAGCTTCAGGCTGTGACTTGAATAGAGAAGCAGATTGAGCTTGGGGTCCATTCAGCAAAATGGCCTGCATATCAGACGGTAACGGGAACCCTGCACGCGCCATGATTTGGAAAATTTCCGGATCAATCTGCCCATACGCACCGATACGTTCTGGAACAGGCCTGACCGCTTCGGATGGTCGACCAAGTCCAGACAAGGCGGCAAGTTGTGCTTGTACCTCTTCTGCAGACATGTAATTTGACTCATCCTCACCAAATGCCGCCATCGCCGCTTGCTGATCATCTGTGAAGCCTGCCTCTTTTGATCCGTGCACCTTCCTTTCTCGCTCAAAGCTCGGCTGCTCCAAGGCTGCTTCACTTTGTACGAGACGACTCGCTAATTGCTGAGCGAGCGATCGTTGCTGAGTGGAGATTGCAGCAGCTGGATTACTCCCTGCAGAATGCGCATCGGAAGTCTCTCGAGACATAACAAGTTGTGGTGTATCTCCTTCTCTCCAAATTGCAAGTGGATCCACCGGTGTTTGTCCTTCAGCAGTAGCTCCTTCCTCGCGATCTGCACGGATGAGTGCTTGGAATGCTTCAATAGTAGCTGGATCGACGGAATCCATACGTGCTTTGAAGTCAGCATCAGGCGTTGTTTTGTCCTCATCTGATAGAGCAGGAGATGGAGTCACAGGCGTTTGCTGGGCGCTGATAGCTGACTCTGCCGTTGCGCTGCTCAAGAGCTGATTGACGTCGCGCATAGGCTGCGGCGCACGCAGCAATGAATCATCAGGCGCCATATCTTGCGCATCGCCAGCAGAAGCAATGTGTCCGTATTTGCCTTGCGCATGCAAGTCAGTCTCGATATGCGCAAGGGCATGATCATTGGCTTGCGCTTGCGAGCTTGATTCAACAGAGGGCGGTTTTGGCATGGGCAGCTCAATGACTGGTTCATCTGGCTCTATAACTGACGCTAGCATCTTCACAGCAGTCGATGTCCCTCAGGCTCAGCTTTCGCAGGTGTGTGCATGGTGGATGGAAGCGTTTGCGATTGCGATTGACGTCAATTTTGATATTTTTTGATTTTCTACGAGATTCCATGCAAGCATCATTGTGAAGTAAAGAACCTTTGCCAGTATAGGAACAGCATCCAGTTAGTCAAGAGCTCAGCAGCCAGATGAAGAGCATCTAGCGGATAGGACTGAACTCGCAAGCCTTCATAATCTCACTCTGCATCGACGTCACAAGCGGCACAGTCTTGTGGACCGTATCAGCCCATCCATCAATCTCCCAACACTTGTCTCGAGCAGCCTTTCTAGCGGCAAAAGAATCAAACTGCCAGATATGCGTCACCGTATTGAGTTTGCCGAGTTGTGAGAACCAAGCACCGACGGGTGTCATGACTTGTTTGCGTGCTTGCAAGCCACCCTGCCAGTGCCGTTCCCATTCAAGCAAAGAACCCGGAACGAGCGTGTATGTACGTTTCTCAAAGATTCCACCGAGTGTCTGTGGTGGGATTGTATTGAGCGTTGCAAATTCTTGATTGAGGCTGTTTGTTTGCTTTGTGATGAGTGGATGGAGTTTCTGCCGAAAGGCAAGGTATTCCTTTGCATTGCGTGCAATCTCTGTTGTTCGATCATACCCTGCGTAGCCCTTGTATTCCCAGATATGGGTGAACTTCCATGTTTCGCCGACAATATTTTGCATCGAGCAGACGTGGTGGACTTCATGCTGTGGATTCTTGGCAATGAGCGGATATGCTTGCCGGCTTTCTGTCAGTAATCTGTTGTCGTACCATGAAGACTTACATCAATGCAAGGTATTCGTCGACACACTCCGGTTTGACTTCATGCGTCATGATTTCATGGATATACTTTCCCCTTGCAATCTTCTGACTAAAGTTGACTTCCCGCGTTTCAACAGCCTGTGCAATCTCTTCTTGAGATTCACGATTGCCATGCAAGATACGGTGCCATAAGCTGTCCTTTCTCGAAGAGGTGGTTGAACTACTGCACCGGAGTTGTTGAACTGGCAATGCAGATGCGGATGCCATGGAAGACCGCGAGAAGGTCGATACGGATGTCGTCCATCTCGCCTGCTTCATCATCTTGCCTCTTCTTTCCTTTCTACCTGCGCTCCTGTAGTGTTGGATGCTCAAGCTGTCGCGATCTGGCGCGGGGACGCAAAACCAATTTTAGCCGAGTGAAGTTCCGGGCTAACCAGATATATAGTGTATATATACTGTATATCTGCTCTATTTTACGTCTTGGCCATCGTCGTGATGGTCGTGTTGGCGGGCAAAGGATAAGAAACGGGCTGCTGACCGGCAGAGGGTATTCTGGTCACATTCTGGTTGACTGGCGGCTGCAACATTGCTGGCATTGGCAAACTAGCAGCTTGTGGAGTACTCGTTGTGCTCTGCTGTGGAAGGACTGCCGGTGCCCCAGACATTGGCTGAACTGCAGCTTGTTGCTGTGGTTGTGGAGGTGCGACAGGAGCAGCAGGAACAGAAGCAGCTGGCTGTTGATTTGTCAATTGACCAGAAACTGGCGGAGTAGCAGCAGCACCATTTCCAGCGACACTTGGCTGCTGCTGAAGTGTCGAGGGCAACGTAGCAACTGCTTGCTGTCCAGCAATAGCACCTTGACCACCAGCCGCTGGATCCATCACAGGAGCAACTGTCCCCAATCCTGCAACAGGTCCTCCAATGGCAGCTTGTAACCCTTGTACTTCACTTGCCCGTGCATCCCTGGCAGAACGTACAGCTCTTGGTTTCAGAATGACCAATTCAATGACCAGCAAAACAGACACCGCTTGAAGTGCCAGTAATGTCAACAAAAACAAGCAAAGCCATAGCCTGCCACGTCGCTGAAAACGCGACATGTGCGGTGTTGGATTTGCAGGGATACCGACATAGTCGATACCACGCGTCGTAGCGTAATGTGGACGACTACTGACCAGGACTTCTGTTTCGCCGACTTTCGATTGTAGATAGATGCGTGTATGTGAGCGTTGGTATGGTGTCAACTTGAGAAGAGGTTCAAGTTCATCCATGATGTGGGTGAATGTGTGTAGCTCTAGTAGGTGTAGATTTATGCAGAGAGTCTCGCCGGCATGCTGGACATTGATACGATGGCGGCTTGCCTGTGCCATGATGGCTCAACGATGTTCTCGACTTTCAAGCAGTAGCGAAAACGAGCGCAAGAGTCCTTCTTGTGTCCTTTTGCTCACCAATTGACAGGTTGTTGTGACAAGTGTTTCGCAAGCATCCCGAGGCATTCATTTGTGTGCTCGACCTCGAGCCCTCAATTGAACAAAGCTTGTCGCTTCGAAACATTAACCGTTGCAGTCACTTCGGGACATCGCAGGGCTAATTCCAGTCATCATCACTGTCATCCAAGTCTCGTCGTCGTGCGTTGATAATCTTGGTCTGCTGCCTGGCACCCTCTTGTCCTGCAATTTCCTCCAGCAATCCAACCAACTCTGGTTCTGTGATGCGCTGACGGACCTGACCAGACTGTGCCATGCGGATAATCAAGTCTTCTACACCTTTCGCCCTGTCTGGCTTGACAATTGCAATCCTCTGCAATCGATCGCGCGCTGCTTGCTGCTTCATTATCACCACTCTTATTGACAACAGAACAATAGAGAAGACGTACATCCAGAATCTGAGACAGCATGTTGAAACGATTGTTTGCATCTTGCTCGCGCTGGGCTGCTTGCTCTTCTGCAGACATCCCAGATTGGCCCCCTCCTGCGCCTGCTACACCACGGCCACCGCTGCTGCTTCCGCCGGATTGGCCTGCCTGGGCTTGCATCTCTGCGATCCTGGCCTGTCTGATCCTCTGTAGCTCGTCTGCGTCCATGCTGATTAGCTGTAGCTTTTGGTCTGTTGCTGAGGTTCTTGCTTGTCGCGTTTCAACTTTCTTTTTCTGTTTTTGGTCGAAAATTCATCAGATGCCACGGACACGGACAGACATGGACAATCACATCGCCAACCTGCTCAAGAAGCAGTCTATGCTTTACAAGCAGCTTCATCCAGTAGTCTACATCTCTGGACAAGTCAGAAGAGTCTATATTGTTTCTTTTATATTCGTCTTCCATCGTCTCAAGCCTTTACACGTGTGTTCAGCAGCGGAGCAGGGCACGAAAATGATGACGATGTCTGCAGCCTACAACCGTTTTCACGTCAAATTCTTCTTCTCTGCCGTACAAGGCTGTCTATTTACTACTTACTAGACGCTATACATCATGGGAGCCCAAAGACGCGTAGTCATCTTCTCCTCCCTGGCACTCGCCTTGTATGGCTTTGATCAAGGCATGCTCTCTCTGGTCAACACCAACACAGACTACCTACATACCATGGGGCTCGCTAAAGAGTCACCCATGGTCGGCGTGATCGTCTCTGTCTACTATCTTGCCGCAGCTGTAGGCGCTCTACTTGCTTCTAAAGTAGCAGACACGCGTGGTCGGAAAACAGCCATCTACTGTTCCCTCATCTTGACAACCCTCGGCAACCTCATCATGTTTACTGCTGGACTTGGACCATTGGCGAAAGTCAGTCCATTGGCTACTATGATTGTCGGTCGTGTCGTCTTGGGTCTTGGTATTGGCGGCATTGACGCCGTTATTCCAGTCTACTCCAGCGAATTGGCTGAATCGGGCAGTCGTGGTAAAGCACTCGCACAAGAGTTCCAAGCCAACATTGGCGGCCTGAACCTCGCTTTTGCGCTCAATCTGGTACTCACGCAAACACTTGGCAAGACGAATGAGTGGGCATGGCGCGTCCCAATTGTGTCGATGCAAATCTTTCCGTTGGCTCTTCTTTCCGTTTTGCACAAGCTTCCTGAATCACCTAGATATCTCATCTCCAACAGCGAGCACGAAGCAGCACGCGAAGCACTCGAAACAATCTATGGAGAAGATGAGGCTGAGAGCAAGCTCAAGAGTCTACAAAAGTCTGCTGATGAGGAAGGCGACGAGACAATCGACTACAAGCATATGCTCAACCCAAAAGACGATGCTTTTCATCCAACAGTCATCACCATCATGGGTCAAGTCAACCAAGCCCTCACTGGTATTGGTGCTCTTTCAGTCTATGGTCCGCAGCTCTTTGAGCTCTTGGGCAGGAGTACCCAAGTCGCAGAATATCTCACGATGGGCAACTATGTTCTCTACTTTGCTGCTATGACACTTGCGTGGGTCTTGATTGACAAGCTTGGCCGGAGACGGTTGCTGATTTCTGGAGCGTTCACAATGGCTGCCGGTTTCTTGTTGCTTACAGTGTTCGCATACCTTGCAAAGAGATACGACACACAGGCCTTGTTCTCTATATTAAAGCACAAGAAATCTCATTCTGGCAAGTCAGACAATCAGGAAACGATACAGACGGGAACCAGCATCGCAGGCATCATCTTGCTCTACGCCATCACATCAACATTCGGTATCACCTCGCTCTGCCCCTGTTTCTTGATTCCATCAGAGATCTTCCCCATCACCGCACGCGCACAAGGGTCCGCCATTTCTGTGGTCATCTGGGGAATCTCCAACTTTGCCGTGACACTCATGACGCCCATCTTGTTCAACACCATCACCTATGGCGTCTTTGCCGTCTTTGCAGCAACCAACCTCTTCTCTGCACTATGGACGTGGTTGTACTTGCCTGAATCGGGTGGTCGTAGCTTTGAAGAAAATCAAGCGTTCTTCAAGACTGCGAGTGATGAAGGTTCTTGGCGAGTCAAGCAGGTGGATAAGCAGTTTCTAGGCATGCCGCGTGATGATGAACATCAGGGCGAACGGAGTCGTCTGCTTGGTCGTGGCAGATAATGGCACGCATGATGGAGCACACAAGGGGGACCGAGAGCTGTGTGATCATGAGGCGTGGCAGCTTTCATGTAGATCAGCAGACTGACTGGTAATCGCCAAGGCTTGTACATGTTTCGCTTTCTTCAAGCTCTTGGATGCGCATATGAGCTTCTCGAGATTCAGTATGAAACAATATTTGTCAATAATCAACAGCTACTGCGGCTCGCAACTGTGCAAGATGTCTTGATACGGTCTAATGATACAAGTAGAAAATGAATAGACACACAATTGCGCATGTGCCTGACAAACGCTCATGAATGTTCGCACAATTTTTGTCTCCCTTGAACGGTCTCGTTGGGGTTGAAGCCAAAAAGATGTCTGTCACTGCAGCAGCTGACAAACAGCTAATCTTATTGCAGCTCGCGACTGCGCAAATGTCTCCAATATCGTACGATGAAACAAACATCAAACAGAAGGACGTAGGGATATGCGGTCGAGCGCACTCGTTCTCGCAAAGTACATGTATTTCGGAAGCAAAGTTGTAAATTCATTGAGGCAAACAACAAACACAAATCAGCATGGTCTGCAGGTGGGACCTCGCAATCGCGTTCGCAAAGAACCGCAAAGCTGCCGTCAGGAATCCAGCCAATGAGAAGCCTCGGAGCCCTGCTCACTCTCTAAAGGAGTAGCTTTAGTCCTTAGTGCTGCAACAAAGTATAAGAAGACACTTCTCCCATTTTCATACTCTCAGTCTTAGCTGCATAAATCGCGGCCGAACTTGCATATCCGACCCAGTGGTCCAAGAAGCGATATTACGCGTCAAAGCTCACAAGTTCCCCAAATGCTAGCTTTGCTGGCCTTCATTTTCTTTGGCCGCGTTCTCGCAAGTCCGGCAGCTACAACGTGCTTGAAAAACGTGGCCTTCCATCACATACTGGTATTGCACTTTCTTCAGCACATCCCGGCAGATATCGGAAATGGTAACGCAGTGTGTGAATGGACCTGCAAGAGCTTCTCGAAAGAGATCTATTCGTGGCATGTTGGCTCACGATTTCTGTCCAACTGCGGAGTGCATAATTTCGATGAAAAGGATCCCTCATATGCGTCCAGGGTGGAGACGAACGCTTTCCCGTGGTACGGTACACAAAACTGTTTATGCTCCATGGAAAGTTATATTCCAAAGCTCCGAGATCCTCCAGCAACCAAGTGGTGTCGTCTGACCGAAATCGAAACCCGGATTGGTGCGATATGGAAAGCAGCAGAAGGCAAAAGGCATAATGTGAGCGGCTACTCTACACTTCCTGGGGTTGATGGATCGCATGATGGCTCATCGACGACATTCCATTACCAAATTTTGAAGGACTCTGTGGCCACGCTGGGTATCGACATCCCTCCGGGGTCTATCCCTTGTTGAGGGCCATCATCGTTGGAGTAGGATGAAATTGCTCTCATTCTTCAAGGCACCACTCGAAAGCAGTGGCAATAAGTGTGAGCTCGAAATTCAGGATATTCAATTGTGTCGCGATAACTTGCTATTTCCCTTTACACCCATCTGAACCTTGAACTGATTTTAATCGAGATTGGCGGATATGCGAGGCTGTAGTCGTAGGTGATAGACACAGGCACGCAGGGCAGCTGCAGATAAGACTTGAATCGAATAGGGGACAAGAGTATAGCACTCTTGCCAGCTAAGACTAAACTAAAGGTCACGTGCATGGGCGCTGACGTGGCAGAGATATAACAGCGGAAGCAAGTGATCAGGGGATGCACTTTTTGAATTCTTAACAGATTTCGAACCACTGCGGCGCGTCGATTCAAGGCCTTGCTTGATCTTGACAGCCATGTTCCTGCCAGACGGTCTCCCAGCTCGAGATGGCCAGCAATGTACGTTACATGAACGCTGAGCAGACACTCGAGCCAAGTCTGTTCGACAAGCTGCCGCAAGAAATTCTCGACAAGATCATCGCCCATCTCTTTCCGAGCAGCAGGAATCTCGGCAATCTATTGCGTGTCTGCACTGCATTCTACTATGCCGCTCTACCACATATCTATCAGGCGCCCAATGTAACGAACACGCAGCCTTAAATCTCGCATCCGACTTTCCCGCACCACATGCTCTAGCAACTCATCGCGGCCCTTCTACCTTCCGCCCTTCAACGACGCTTATCACCTCAGCACGTTGCCTATCGTCCCGCGCCTAGCTTCCTCGCTTCCGGCAACGCTCTGTCACGTTGTCCTTACTCGCTCTCTTACTCGTCGACGACGTCTACCACGTCGTCCCTTGTTCTGTCTCTTCCTTATCTTGCAGCTCGGACATCTCCACTGGGCTCATGCAATCTCGCTTCCCCTCTTCTTTCACTGTTCACCTGCTGAGAGTCGGCTCCCGTGGGCTCCATCCCCATCATCGCCATCCGCTCTCATGCTCGTACCTGGTAGACATAAGTAGGCAGCCTTCCGCTGTCTTGTTCCTTAGTTTACAATTTCTATTCTTGTCCCCTACATCTCGCCCAAGTCCTGTCTTCAGCACAAGCATTCGTCCTGTCCTGTTCGCCCTTCGTCACACTTTGTTTACGAAGGCTTCCCACACGATGAGGACGAGTGGATCCCTGCTCGAGAGGCCTACCAGAATGCTCCGATTCTTGTTCACGACTTCCATCTCCGCAACCCCGATGCTGCTGTCCCATCCTACGTCAAGCTACCCACTCGACCAAGTGCGCTTCGAGACGCAGCGCCTGGAGGAGGAGGTTCTGTAACGAACACGCAGCCTTAAACCTCGCATCCGACTTTCCCGCACCACATGCTCTAGCAACTCATCGCGGCCCTTCTACCTTCCGCCCAGTCTGATGTGCCTTCGCCTCAGGCCGACGGGCTTCCCTCTCGCCAAGCTCTTCTTGTTATGCAAGAGACCATGATGCAGCGCATTGCACAGCTCGAAGCCTTCGCCGCAGCTGCTACCGCCTCAGCAGCCGCCTCACCACCCGTCCCTGCACCCACACCAGCAGCCAACTGGGCCAGGACGGCCGTCAAGATCGCGGACCCTAAACCCTTCGACGCCGATCTTCTTGGTCAAGACGTGCGCAACTTCGCCGCATCTTGTCGCCTCAAGATGCAGGCCTGCCCTTACCTCTTCCCAAATGAGGGCATAGCCATCGCCTGGATTCTCCAACTCCTCCAAGGCGATGCGGCGAAGTGGCGCGACTCGCGTGCAGTAGCGGACCCCACTACTGGCCTCATCTCGTTTCCTGGACTGCCAGATGCCAATGCAGTTCTCGACGCCCTCATCCAGTCCTTTGCAGTCCGCGATCCCGTGTCAGATTCAAAGAAGCAGCTCGCCACCCTCAAGCAAGGAAAGGAGACCTCCGTCAGCGTCCACCTGGCCGAGTTCGAGCGTCTCACTCTGGTCTTGAATATCACTGAGGAGACCAAGTGCGACATGCTTCTCGGCACACTCAACGAGAAGTTCACCGAGGCCCTCTTCAAGCTCGACGAGGTGGTCGACAACAACTACGCGGCCTTAGCGCAGCAGGTTGTCAAGGTGGAGTCGCGTATCCAGAAGCGCGAGAATCTCGCAAGGCGCTTGAACAATTCCACTGCGGACCTCGCCAGAGTCGCAAAACGCGACCACCCCTATCAACCTCTGCAGCAGCGCCTTCGCCCTGTTGCCTCGACGTCGCAGGCGCCTCAGCCGATGGAGATCGACTCTGCCACATTCCGGCCCTTGACTCCCGCTCAGAGGCGAGCGCGAAAAGAGCAACGCATCCGGGACGACCTTTGCGTTTACTGTGGTGGAGCGGGTCACTACCAAGACAAGTGCCCAAAGAAGCATAGGCAGTCCCCAAATGGACCCGGCAGGAACCAGTAGGGCACTCCTGGGACCGGGCCATTCAGGACCCTCACGCGCCTTCGCTTTTGTCTGTTGTAGACGATAGCGCAAATCTCTGTCTTTTTTCCATCTCTCTGCCTCCTCTCTCGTCTCATCCGCAAAGTGTCTTGCCTGTTACCGTCTCCCATGGTGATAGTTCCCTCGACACGTTTGCCCTCCTAGATTCCGGTGCAACAAGTTGCTTCATCAGCGCAGCTTGTGTGGCCCGAGGCCGCTTCCCAACCGTGACCCTTGACAGCGCAATCCCGCTGAAAGGCTTTACGGGCAAGGAACTCGAGTCTGCCTCCCAATTCACGTCTCCTCTTCGCATGACCATTGGTAACCACCAAGAATGCCACCACTTCGTCGTTGCTGAGCTCTCCGGCTACGATCTCATTCTTGGCACCACTTGGCTTGCGAAGCACAATCCTGTTATCGACTGGTCTGCGTCCACAGTCCAGTTCCCGGCCTCGTGCAAGGCGCACATCAATCAATCGCCTGTCCAACACGATGCCGCTCCTCCTGTCAATGCCAACGTCATGCAGATCCACATGGTGTCGCTCAAGTCTTTCGCCCGGCTAGCAAAAGCTCACGATGTTCTCCACATCGATCTCGCCGACATCTATTCCGACATCGAGCCAGACCTGCTACGCGCGATACCGGACAAATATCACGTCCTCCTCCGCATCTTCTCGAAGATTCAGGCTGCCCGCCTTCCCGACAATGCTGCTTACGATCACAAGATTCCTTTGTTCCCGAGCACCTCGCCTCCTTCGACGGCGCTTTATCCCATCCCTAGAGAAAATTTGGACCGGCAGATTACCGGCGGAAATTACCAGAAGAATACCGGCAGATTACCGGCGGAAAATCCCTAACTCTGCAGGCGCAGTAATACCAGCAGACTACCGGCAGTCTACCGCCAAATTACCGGCGGAAATAAGCACGCCTTTACCAGAGCCAACCGGAGGATTACCAGAGGATACCACCTGCCAACGGGTGAAGCTCAATAGAAGCTGTAACGACAATAGGTGTAGCAACTAGACCATCTACGACACACTACAGACGTGCTGCCGCTATCTTGGCCTTCTTGGCAGACTTGCGCGCCTTTTTTGCTTGTGATGCTGCAGTCTTGGCCTTGGTCATATTAGCGCTGCCTTGCTCAGCGTCCTGTGCTCTGCTTGATAGCTTTGATGTTCTTCCAGACTAGAAATTCATCGTTAGTACGTCATGGCAGGAGCAGCAGAAGTGCATACCTTCGAGACGAGGAGGCAGATCGATCTTTGCTTGACTTCTGGCCACTGGTCAGTCTTATAACATCAAAGATGGGACGGACTTGCCCTGGAAACATGAGAGCTCTTGTTTGCTTGACGCTACATCTTGTTAGCCAATGTTTGCTCCGCATGATAGGCTCACATTGTGCTGAGACGAAGTTGGCTGCAACTGAATATGTTAGTGAGGTACATCAGGCAGAAGGAGGAACCCACAACTCTCGATGCAGCCTAGTCAATACCATTGTCTTCAGAGAAGATGGAAGCGGGTGTCTCGCAGCGGGTATTCTCGTTATCGACGCGAGAAGATGACACTCCATGGGCAACGTCGTGCTCGTGGCTGATATCATCGTCTTGGGAAGAAGCAGCAGTAGTAGTCTCTCTGTAGACTTTCGCTTTGCGCGTCTGTGGCTGCGTCAGCCAGGAGCTTGCAAGGTACAGAGACACTCTCACCGCTTCATTCATCACCTTCGTGTGGTGCTGGCAGATAGTCAAGGCAATCCAATGTCCATGAGCTCGTCCCAGCACAGAGACAGCCTTTTTCAAGTTGTGAATGACCGTCTAGAGCTTCCCAACGTTGCGGTGACGCCATGTGACCGTCCTACCTTGCGCATCGACCACAATCTGGTGAGTGTCTATCAGGTACCGTGCATGTGTCGTGATGTTGATCCATGTGGCGTCGCGCAATGGCGTTCGTGGCCAGAGTCCCATTGCGAGCTCGAGTCGTAGTGTCTTTGTAGAGGGACTATCGGTTCTAGAGACGCCATGCGACGTGCGCTTGGGTCTTACCGGCATATAGATACGCTCAATTGATCCTGCGAGCCTGTTGTAGTCGTCCAGACTGTCTGTGGGAGACTCCTCTTCCTATCGAGGTCAGTCGAAGGTATCGCGCTTGCAGCATGCACTGCTCACGCGAGTAGAGGACGACATCTCTTGAGAAGAGTGATGGAGCAGCCTGAGATGCCACAGGCTCGAGTGTGTCAGCTCAAGGACAGTGAGGTGTTGTCTACAAGCAGCAAGACGGTGCAGAGCAGATGCGTGTGCTGGTCATCCCATCTCATCCTGAAGTGACAAGACAAGATGAAGCAAAACGCCAAAGTCGACGATTCTCAAGATTCGCTAGCACTACACTCTTCCAATTTTCAGCCTACAAACGCCAACTTGTGATCGTGGCCAAGAAGCAAAGTGGCTAGTCGTCAGAGCACCACAAAGATCTTCGTTGTGAAGTGTGCTGCGAATGACCTCCATTCACGAAGCAAGGTCGGGTTCAGTGAGCAGACGCATGAAGCGCCCGAGATTGACGACAATGCGACAGTGAGCTATGGGGAAGTTCTCTATCTGTTCGAACACGATAGCAGGCATTTGGCGATCATCAAGGTCTTGAAGACCAAGTTGTCGTGCGGCGCAAAGTCTCTCAGCAAGCAAGGACATATATTGCAGGTCATTGTACCAGTTTGCCGTCTTCTTGGACCAATTGGCCTATTTGGGAGAACAGAGCTTGACAAGAAAAGAGCGGGCAAGCTGCTTAAGCGAAAACGACGCTTACGAGAGCAGAAGCACTCTTTATGGATAGCTGAGGGCTATCGAATCCAGTATAAATAGCTTCTAGATTTGATGATGAGCGGATGTTGGCCTCTGTTCACTTGATAACAGTGATTGACTTGTGTGTTGTCTGCCTTTTGGCGTGGCTCAGGGATCCGCCTCTTCATATCCGCTGGTTTTCCTCCGGTGTGCAAGTTTGGAAGTCGGTTGGCTCCGGTAATCCGCCGTGCTTGGAAAATTTCTCACGGTAATCCGCCGGTTGGCTCTGGTACACTCCGGTAAATTTTCCGTAGGGCATGAGTGCAGAGGAACTGAAAATCCTCAAGGAATACTTGGACGAACAGCTCAAGCTCGGCAATATCTCTGTTTCCGAAAGTCCAGCTGGCGCATCTGCCCTTTTTGTCAAAAAGAAGGACGGGTCTCTGCGTCTCTGTATCGACTATCGCGGCCTCAATGCTATCACCGTCAAGAATCGGGCTCCTCTTCCTCTCATCTCTGAAACCTTGGATCAATTGCACCATGCAAAGATTTTCACCAAGCTTGACCTCCGCGGCGCATACAACTTACTGCGTATTGCACCGGGAGATGAATGGAAGACCGCATTCAAGACTCGTTACGGGCACTACGAGTACAACGTTATGCCTTTTGGACTTACCAACGCTCCCGCTTCTTTCCAGACGTTGATGAACACTGTGCTCCAACCTTTCCTCGACAAATTCGCCGTCTGCTATCTTGATGACATCCTCATCTACTCCCAAACGCAGGACGAGCACACCGAACATGTTCTATCAGTTCTCAAGGTTCTCGACGAGCACAATCTCTTCGTCAAAGCGGAAAAATGCGTCTTCGACGTCGACACGGTCGAATTTCTTGGTTATGTCGTGTCTCCCACCGGCATTGCAATGGACCCCGTCAAGGTCAACGCCATCATCAATTGGCCTCAACCAAAGTCAGTCCACGACGTCCAAGTGTTTTGTGGTTTCGCCAACTACTACCGTCGCTTCATCTCCAACTACAGCAAAATTGTCAAGCCGCTCTACGCTCTCACAAGCAAGGCGACCAAAGTGTTCCTTTGGAACGATCAAGCTACCGCGGCATTCACTCAGCTCAAATCATTGTTTTCTTCTGCCCCTATCCTCGTTCATTTTGACGCAGACAAGCCAGTGGTCATTGAGACTGACGCCAGCGACTTTGCACTTGGCTGTGTCATGTCCCAAGCCGATGCAAATGGGATCCTTCGACCCGTGGCTTTCCACAGCCGCACCTTCTCGCCTCCAGAAAGCAACTACCCAATCTACGACAAGGAGTTGTTGGCAATTCTTGATTGCTTCAAAGCATGGCGCCACTATCTGGAGGGCTCTGCACAGGCCATCACTGTCTTCACCGACCACAAGAATTTGGAGTACTTCAACACGAACCGACTTCTCAGTTCACGTCAAGTACGCTGGTCCCTCTTCATGTCCAGGTTCAACTACAACATCGTCTATCGACCTGGTGCTCAACAAGGCAAACCTGATGCACTAAGCCGTCGCGAGGACCTCCGGCCTTCCGAGGGGATCGCAAATCAACTCGCACGATGACTTTCTTCAAGCCAGGTCAATTGTCACTTGCTCCTGTTACTCTTCGGACTTCGCCAACTTCAAGGCAAGTCACCTCTGTGCCGTCTGCTCCCAATTTCCCAGACAACGGCTTCCGCGCTCGCATCATTGCCGCGTATTCCGCTGATCCACTGGTGCAAGACGCTCTCGACGCACTTCAGCAGCCTCCTTCGACGTCAAGCCGTCCATCCTCTCCGTCGCCAAGTCGGTCCTCCTCGCCAGCACCTTCTGATGCATCCCATCTCACTGCTGACCAGCCTTTTTCTCTCGACAACGGTCTTCTCTTCTACAAAGATCGTGTGTACGTCCCATCTGATGCTCCTCTGAAGCTGGCTATTCTCCAGCAACATCATGACTCGCCTATCTCCGGTCATTGGGGTGTCGCCAAGACTCTCGACCTTGTCTCTCGGCAGTACTATTGGCCGTCAATGCGTGCTTACATCCACGATTACGTCGCAACTTGCGATACGTGTGCTCGCGCCAAGGTCTCGCGCCACAAGCCTTATGGCCTGCTCCAGCCTCTGCCTGTTCCAGAGACTCCATGGTCCTCTATCTCGCTAGACTTCATCGTCAAGCTTCCACCTTCGGACTCTTTCGATTCTATTCTTGTTGTCGTCGATCGCCTCACCAAAATGGCTCACTTCATTCCTTACCATGAGGCCACAGACGCAGCAGGCTTCGCAGCATTGTTCATGGACAGAATCTTCACTCACCATGGCATGCCACTCGATATTGTCTCCGATCGTGGCTCTGTCTTCGTCTCCTCGTTCTGGAAAGCGTTCCTTGGTCACTTCGACCCTGCTGTCAAAGCACATCTGTCTACTGCCTATCACCCTCAAACAGATGGTCAGACAGAGCGAACAAATTCCACCCTCGAACAATACCTTCGGTGCTTCACCAACGCCGATCAAGACAATTGGGTCAAGCTCTTGCCAAGAGCCGAATTTGCCTACAACAACTCGGTTCATGCGTCCATCAAGACAACACCCTTCTTTGCCAATTATTCTTACCATCCTCGGTCTGGTCTACGCTTCGATGCCACTACCGATTCTCGCAATGCTACTAGCTACGACATGTCTCAACGTCTCAAGCTTGTTCAACAAGAACTCAAGGATCATCTCAAAGACGCTCAAGCTGCTCAAAAGGCCTTCGCTGATCGTCATCGTCTTGAAGCTCCTCCCTTCGAGCTCGGCCAGAAAGTCTGGCTCAACGCCAAGAACGTCCAAGCATTGCAGAAACAAGGCAAATTCTCACACAAGAACCTCGGTCCTTTTCCCATTACCGACACAATTCACGACCGAGCCTTCCAACTCCGTCTTCCTGCCTCGATGCGAATACACAATGTGTTCCACCCTAGCCTCTTGTCTCCTCATCAATCACCAGAGTCCCTCGGCAAGGCCTACCTGGAGCGACCTCAAGAAGCTCCCGAGCCTATCGTCGTCGGCAACAGCCTGGAATGGACCTACGATGAGATCATGGCTATCCAACCACGCGGTAGCGGCTTCCAATACAAAATCCACTACGAAGGCTTCCCACACGATGGGGACGAGTGGATCCCTGCTCGAGAGGCCTACCAGAATGCTCCGATTCTTGTTCACGACTTCCATCTCCGCAACCCCGATGCTGCTGTCCCATCCTACGTCAAGCTACCCACTCGACCAAGTGCGCTTCGAGACGCAGCGCCTGGAGGAGGAGGTTCTGTAACGAACACGCAGCCTTAAACCTCGCATCCGACTTTCCCGCACCACATGCTCTAGCAACTCATCGCGGCCCTTCTACCTTCCGCCCTTCCACGACGCTTATCACCTCAGCACGTTGCCTATCGTCCCGCGCCTAGCTTCCTCGCTTCCGGCAACGCTCTGTCACGTTGTCCTTACTCGCTCTCTTACTCGTCGACGACGTCTACCACGTCGTCCCTTGTTCTGTCTCTTCCTTATCTTGCAGCTCGGACATCTCCACTGGGCTCATGCAATCTCGCTTCCCCTCTTCTTTCACTGTTCACCTGCTGAGAGTCGGCTCCCGTGGGCTCCATCCCCATCATCGCCATCCGCTCTCATGCTCGTACCTGGTAGACATAAGTAGGCAGCCTTCCGCTGTCTTGTTCCTTAGTTTACAATTTCTATTCTTGTCCCCTACATCTCGCCCAAGTCCTGTCTTCAGCACAAGCATTCGTCCTGTCCTGTTCGCCCTTCGTCACACCCAAGCTCACATCCAAGAACATTGCAGCCTTTGCAGTGACCCTCAGCTGCCATCGAAAATCGGCCCCACTCGGCGACTCGGTGCGAAGCTTGAATCTGCGACAAGTGGTGCCTGGCGCAAGGACGAGCCAAATCACGCGCCTTTGAAGTTGGCTCCAAGAAAATATTTGTCACCGCTGAGTAGCAGCTTGCGGCTGCGCAAGATGTTGTGACAAACAGCAAACCAAAGGACGCAAGGGCGCGCTCGCATCCGCAATGATTCTAAAGACAAATGACAGACACAAATGCTCAGAACCGGCAGGTGGGATCTCACAATCACGTATGTGCCTGACAAATACCCACGAATGTCCGTATCATATTTGGATCCTTTGATTGGTCTTGTCGAAATTGGATCCCAAAAAAATTGTTTGTTACTGACAAACAATTAAGCTTATTGCTGCTCGCAATTGGGCAAGATATTTCGGTATGATTTGACGAAACAATTGTCAAACAGAAGGATGTAGGCTTTAGTCGCTGAGCAGGCTCGTATTCGCAACTTTTGAGAGATTGACGACCAACACAAACAGGCAGAACCTGAAGATGGATTCTCACAATCGAGCATATGTCTGACCGAGTATACGTCAAATAATCCGAACGACGTAGAAGATAGATGAAGATGATTCAGTCAGATACGAAGTTAATAGTTGCGGAAACAAGACAGCAGAAGGCTGTCCATTATCTTCATGGACTAGAGCTAGTAGCCATAAAGCAGTAAAAGCAGAAGAAAAGCCTTTATCCCAGAGACTGTGAACAACGTCAATTCAGACGCATCAAAGGACGAATAGTAGCCTCTGAATGATAATGGCGAATATTGGAGACTAGTGCCAGTAGAAAGCAAGTATCTGTTGAAGATTCTGAAAGATTTATCTCAAGATTCAGGTGATAATGTCTGAATCCGCCGTTGTGGTTGTGCACAAAGAATAGCCGCGAGATGAAACAACTAACCAGTGGTCCCAAGTAATGAGCAATCTGATACCGAGAATAGGACTGCTTCCATCACTTAATTGTAACCCGAGCATGTCATCACTGCATCCCCCTGCCGATGTCCCCAGGATGTTTTGACAACCATGTTTCCTTGATGGCCGCGCCAGAACGCTGCAGGCTTTGCCAGGTGCAATCACCGGAAATCTTCAGGTATTCCACCAGCACATCACATACGCAAGAGTGCCCCAAGGCAAGAATTTTTTCACCTTCAGGCGAGACTGCAGTACCCTGCACCCCTGGGCGGATCGAAACACCCTTGACATTCTCGCAACTGGCCAAAGTCGGGGATATTCTCCATCATGCCTACACATACATCGCCGCATACCGCGTCGTTATTCGGCAGGTTTTGCGACGGGCGTTTGTGAATCATGCCGAAAGACAAGGTGCAAGACTGGTATTTTGGATTGGCAGAAGCATCGACTTTGGAACTCAGTAGGCTGTAGAATGACAAGATGATGAACGACCAGTGTGTCATGTCTTTCGGCAGAGAAGAGTCCGATTGCAAGCGCTGGTATCTGTGTGATTAGAGAAGTATGGACAAGCAGCCCCTTTTATACCTTCCGGGCCATTTGAGACCTTGACAATCATGATATGCTGCTTTGAGCCCCTGAATTGGTGAAGCTCGGGCAATGATACTCAAGTAACAAATGAAAGGACGCAGACTTCTGGCGCTGAGCAAGCTCGTATTCGCAATGTCCAATGACAAATAACAAATACAGATAGATAGGTAGAACCTTACGGTCACTCTTGTGCTTGCCTCGACGAGATTGAGTCTGAAGAAATATTTGTCAGACAAACAGCTATTGCGGCTCGCAGGTGCACACAAATAGAAAGTGAAAGGACACAGAATCGCACATAAGCCTGACAAACGCTCATGAATGTGTTCACTCATTTTTTGTCCCCCTTGAACGGTCTCATTGAGATTAGTCGAAACAAGATTTGTCACTGACAAACAGCTCGCGACTGCAGATGTCTGCGATATGATTGGATGAAACGAAAATAATACGGAAGGACGCAGGAATATGCGGCCGAGCGCACTCGTTCTCGCAAAGTATTTCGGAAACACATTCGTAAATTTATTGAGGCAAACAACAAACACAAATCAGCATGGCTTGCAGGTGGAATCTCGCAATTGCGTTCGCAAACAACCGCAAAGCTGCCGTCAGAAATTTAGCCAACGAGAAGCCTCGGAGTCCTGCTCACTCTCTAAAGAAGGAGCCTTAGTCATTAGTGCTGCAACAAAGTGAAAGAAGACACTTCTCCCATTTTCATGGTCTAAGTCTTGTAATGATCACTATCTGACAAGATACGACGTACCGATGGAGACAGGTGGTGAAGGGGTAGTGGGTTCTGGCGTCAGAGTAGTGGGTTCTGGCGTCAGAGACTTGCAAACAAAGGATAGTATTCCGCTATAGACTGATGTTGCTGAGAATGCTAGAAAGGCGTGAGAAGCACTCATTTTATACTTTGCCAGCCTCGAGCGAGAACAAGACGAGAAAGAGGTGGGCGAGGGCAAAAAAATGAAAGCATCTCTAAGGCAGAGGGAACACAAGACCTGTGTTGAGAACGACATCCACGCTGTGAGCGTGGACTGTTTGTAATCGGGGTGGACGTAGTGCTAGTGATGACGTGCCTGTGAAGGCGTCTGAATCAAGCAACCGAGATGGTGCAAATAGGATTGTTACGGATAAGGATCAGAGTAGAGGCTCATGCTCCCTATAAGGTGGAATAAGGGATGCCCATCACGTGAAAGCACGCGATATGCGGCAGAGAGATGCACTAGCAGTCACACCCACGCGAGTGGATGCTAGACTGCTCAACAGTTTGAGAGACAGAAATAGACATCCACACTTGCGAGCGTGATGTGTGTGTGATGGACATAGACATCAATGCGTCAGAGCAGATGTTGGAGCGTGATCCACGAGACGAGGCGAGTGAGACGCTTGCGAGCTCGAGCGTGACATATTGGAGCGTGGTCCACGAGGTGAGATGAGTGCGATGCTTGCGAGGCCGTATCAGGAAGGTAGATTTGCCGCTCCGTAGTGATGAGAGCGAAATTGAGTCATCGGAGCGGAGAAGTGTCAGGGGTACTGGGAACTCAGGAGAGGTAGCGGTAGCCGAGAAGAGAGGGCAACGAGATGGAGGCGCGGAGGGATCAGTTCGTGACAAGTCTTTGATGCATAAATCGCAGGCGAACTCGCATATCCGACCCAGTGATCCAAGAATCGACATTATGCGTCAAAGCTCACAAGTTCGCCAAATGCTGGCTTAACTGGCGTTCACCTTCTTTGGCCGCGCTCTCGCAAGTCCGCCATTTGCAACGTGCTTGAAAAACGTGGCCTTTCACCACGGACTGGTATACACTTTGATCAGCAAATACCAGCAGACATTGGAATTGGCAGCTGTGAGTGAACCTGCAAAAGCTTCTCGAAAGAAATCTATTCATAAAGGGTTGGCTCACGATTTCTGTCCAATTGAGGAATGCATAATTGCAATGAAAATGATTGTTCATATGAGTCCAGGGAGGAGACGAGCGCTATAATGTGGTACGGTACACGAAACTGCTTTTGCTCCATGGAAGATTATATTCCAAAGCTCCGGGATCTTCAGAAACCAAGCGGTGTCGTCTGACCGATATCGAAACCCGGATTGTTGCGATATGGAAAGCATCGGAAGTCAAAGGCCATAATATGAGCGGCTACTCTACACTTCCCGGGGCTGATGGATCGCATGAGGGCTCACCGACGACATTCGAATACCAAATTCTCAAGGGCTCTGTGGCCACGCTGGGTATCGACATCCCCCCGGGGGCTATCGCTTACTGAGGATCATCATCGATGGAGTAGGACGAAATTGCTCTCATTCTTCAAGGCACCACTCGAAAGCAGTGGCAATAAGTGTGAGCTCGAAATTCAGGATATTTAATTGTGTTGTAATAACTTGGTGTTTCTTTATCCCCCATCTGAACCTTGAACTGACTTTGAACCACTGCGGCAATCAATCCAAGGCCTTGATCTTAACAGCCATGTGCCTGCCAGACGGTATCCCAGCTCGAGCTGGTCAGCAATGTACACTACATGGACGCTGAGCAGTCAATCGAGCCAAGTCTTATCGACAAGCTGCCGCCAGAACTTCTCGACAAGATCATCGCCCATCTCTTTCCAGGCAACGGCAATTTCGGCCATCTACTACGTGTCTGCACTGCATTCTACTATGCCGCTCTGCCACATATCTATCAGGCGCCCAAGCTCACATCCAAGAACATTGCAGCCTTTGCAGCGACCCTCAGCCATCGAAAAGCGGGCCCCCTCGGCGACTTGGTGCGAAGCTTGAATTTGCGACAAGTGGTGCATGGCGCAAAGACGAGCCAAATCACGCGCCTAGTACGGCGCTCTGCTCGGAACTTGCGAGTCTTTATGGCGCCACAGGTTGGCTTCAATCAGTCTGCGTTTCGCGCAACGGGGCTATGCACCCAGTTGCGCGTCTTGAATGCTCAAGCAGTTTCTGAACGCGTCGAGCTGTCCTTCTTCCTTGCAGCGCTGAGCAAGCTTGAGCAGCTAGAAGTGGTGAGCTTCCCTAAAGCAAGCAAGCATACCGACGGCACCCTCATTGTGCAATGGCCGCCCAAGCTACGGGAAGTATGGCTGAGCGGAGCTGTTGACGACCACCTCTTGTCCTGCCCACTGCCAAGCACCGTGACACATCTCAGCTTCCAGGCTTGTCCAGAAGTGACACTGCTTGGTGTCCTGTCCTTGTTTGAGAGACAAGGCGCGCAACTCACTCGACTTGCAACACTTTACCCGCTACCTTTACCCAGCGATGCGCTCAACTTTGTATTGCTACTCTGTCCAAATCTACTTGACTATGAGGGCTACATTGAATACTTCCAAACCGCCTTTTTCGAAAATATCCCAATGCATCATCCGCTTGAGCGACTCTCGCTCGACTCGACAGGTGGACTGCTCGATGACCGCAACAAGATCTCGGCGCGGCATGTCACAGCAGCAATGGAGAGTGGCCGCCTTAGTCAGCTGAATGAAGTGCATTGGACAGTCCAGCTACGTTGGGGAGATCAGTCTCCGGAGGTACTTGACTTGCTGGACATGATTGCTGGTGTGTCTGATATGGATACTGACGATGCCAGCGACACTGAGCCGGTCTCTGCCTAGTCACGCTGCAGCTGCTGCTGAGGTTTGTGCCCAATTTCCATCAAGGCGGCGCGCGCCGAATTTTCACAAAACGCGACTCGCGACTCATGACATCAACATCCAAAAGAACAGATCCGAGCAACAACTTCCCACATTCATGGCGGCACAGTCAGACGACATGTTGAAGGGTAAACAGGCGTTGGTGACGGTTAGAGACGTCATACAGAAGCATGGCAAGCGGATATGTCCAGACCTACCGTTGCCGGCGACGGAACGATACATCAAGTATGAGCAGCCTTGGCCAGCGAATGTCGAGCGGCAACAGAAGGACATGGGTGGCAAGGAAGCCAAAGAATCGCAACCGTCGCGCATGACACGGCAGGATATCTCTAAAGGCTTTGAAGCGCACGAAAACAGTTTCGGCGTTGCCAAGAATGGCCTGTTCAACAACGAGTCCTTCATCCCGGTTACGTTCGTGAAACGCGAAGAGCTCAACAAGGATGTGCGAAAGTACACATTCAAGCATCATCAGCAGAAAGGCGTGCATGTCCACACTGGCCAGCACTTTCTCTGTGGCTTCATGATGACTGATGGCATCACGGCACGGCCATATGCTATGACGCGTCCAATCGGCGAGGACAAGGAAGATGGCACATTCGACATGATTGTCAAGACTTACTTTCCTGATGACAAGCAGCCTGGAGGCCTTTTTGGAAATGTGCTCGATATGCTGGATGCCGAGCGAGAAGACACGCTTCTCATCATGGGCAGCTATGGCCCAATCCGCTATCAGGGAAACGGCACGTTTCTAGTTGATCAAGAAGAAGACGGCCACGAACAAACAATCAATGCGAAACGCGTCAACTTTATCAGTGGCGGCACTGGTATGACGCCAGTTTGGGCAACCATCAAAAAGATGCTCGAATGTGACAATACCCAGATCCCCATACGGTTCCTTGATGCCAACACGAATGTGGATGAGATTCTGTTACATGATGAGATTGACGCTCTTGCCAAGGTGCATGGCGATGCTTTCCAAATAACACACACGCTTGAAGACGCAGACAGCAGCTGGACTGGCGAGCGAGGTTTGGCCGACAAGCAAAAGATTGACAAGTATTTGTTTCCCGCCGACCACGATACAATCACATTTGTCTGTGGCCCACCGCCAATGATCAAAGCTGCTGGAGAAGCCCTGAACGAGCTTGGCTTTGAGACTGGCAAGAACTTTTTCCACTTTTAATACCCATGTTTAGACTAGATAATGCTCTACGAGCAAAGACATAATATTGATGAAGCATACATGTACTGATTGTTTCAGTGAATGACCTTCATGCCAGAAGACCGCAGTCTGGTTCTGGACTTGCACCAAGCATGGAAGGTATCATGCAGGTGCGTTCTTTTGATCGTCCTCAAGTACAGCGAAAAGGATTTGAAGCAGATGATGAAGTACCGTATGCGCAAGTCTTGCATTCAGAAGAGGCACGCGCCATGCATACCTCAAAACAGTACTCGCCCATGTCAAAAGCCTCGTCCATGGTGTTGCCAGACTTGATAACCCCAACAAGGGCCTCATCAACAGACAGTGAGTCCATCGAGAGCGGATCAATCCACTCCGTCAAGCACAGCATCATCAGCAGAGCTCATGCGACACCTCCGCCACGACCACTGAGACCTCCCACTCATGCCCTTCCACCCCCGCCACATCCCCTAGGAAGCTTGCGCCTGGCCATGATGTCAGACTCGATGGAACGAGCACCGACCGGGCTCATGGCCGACGCCTACAGCCGATCAGCTAGCTCGCTGCCATTTGTGCTAGACAGCTCGCGCACCAATTTACACGCCTTGGTGACGAGCCCCACACAGCGCTATGCACCTGGTGGGCGTACTCGATCTCAAAGCCACACATTGACATTGCAAGACTCCGATGGCCAACTCAGGGCGACGAGATCGCAAGAGTCTGATGGTCGTCGTGATGCACGAAGGTCAGACGATTCTGAAGTGAGTGCACTTTTGGCAGCCATGTCCCAGCCAAATTCGCCAGTCCATCAACAGACCCCTGACAGACGTCCACTGACTCCATCGACCGTCAGCTCAGTGCTCAGTGGACCAGCTCGATACCCAGGCTCTCCATTGGGCGGATTTCCCACACTAGCAACAGTCAAGCCGCGAAAATATTGCGGGCTGCCATTTTGCGTTTTTGCATCAATCGTCGTGATGCTCTCACTAGTCGTTCTCACTATTGTCATGGTCCCACTGTCAATCAAGATGTTGCGCAAAGACATCGAAGCATCACGCAAAAACGCATCGCCTGAAGTGCGCTGTAAAGCGACTCTGTCGTGCATGCATGATGGCATTTACTCGCTCACTGGCAATGGGACATGTTCCTGCGTTTGTCGATATCCATACATTGGTGCTGTATGCGAAGCGAGCCTCGACAGCAACGAAGCAGATCCGGAGAAATGCAAGACTGTGCAAAGTGATGGTAAGACTCAGCCACTGGGTGCAGACATTGCACAGCTGGTCGCTGTTGCGCAGAGCTTTGGGCAAAAGGTCGACATGGAATCGCTCATCAAGCAGTTTAACCAGAGCAAGACTGGCTGTGCAGCACAGAATGATCTCGTTAGTTTGAACAATGAGAAGAGCGTGTTGAAGCGCAACAAACGAAGTTTGCAAAACACGGATGCAGCAATTGACCAGATATTCGAAGGCGAATCTGCACCGGTCTCTCGGTACGCTGTGTCTTTGATCGAGCGGCCAGCCTACCCAGTGTTGACGTTGCAAACGTATCTCGAGTCCATCGCAGAGCGCCTCATTCAGCTCTTTGCGGTGAATCCCGACTTGCGGCGATACCTTCTCTCATTGCTTGGAGATATCAACGCATCGAATATTCTGCCAAACGCCAATGGACCGAATGTTCCAAACTCATTACCTCATCCTGGTATCGCATCGAATGGTAACCCAAAGATACCGTCTTCGCCGCCAATCCCGGGCTTTGCGCCTGTGAACAACCCACTCACAAATTCAGGGGCAATGCCGGGACCAGGAACACCCAACTACCCAGGTATTGGTGCTATTCCAGCTGCTGGAGGACAGACCACACCAGCTGTACCGCAGCCAAAACAGCCATCCGTCGCATCGCCATGGGTACCGCCGCAAGTGCCTAGACCACATTTGCCACCAGTCGCCCTACCGCCAATGCCAAAGAAGCCTGACGACGATGATATTGACGTGGATGATGCGAAGGATGAAGGAGACCCCCCGAGACCAAGACCTACGTTCAGACCAGTCGTGCCAGTGGCAGTGCCAGATGCCTTACCATCACAAGTGCCGGCAAAAGAAGACCCGCAGATGCCCACGCAAGTAAGCCCTAGCGTGGCATCGACAACACCTACTGCAGAGGCCCCGGATAACGACGACGATGACGATAAAGACGGAGGAAGCGAACCGCCACCAACTCCTCCTGCAAAGACTGGAACAGATTCTTCGCCGCCTAGCACGACTCCACCAGCATCGAAGCCCAAGGACAATGACGATGACGATGTAGACGACGAAGGTGGTGACAAGACAAAGCCAGTATCACCAGCAACGCCTACCCCACCGCCAAGTCCATCGAAGGCGCCTGATGGCGACGATGAGGATGAAGACAAGCCGGCAGAAGCACCCATTGCCAGATCAACGCCGCCTAGCACGCCTTCAGCAGCCCCCAAACCACAAGCACCGCCGGCAGCAGCAAATGAAGAGACGCCCAAAACACCTGCCGTCGCAGCAGCACCGGCAAAGACAAAGCCACAAGCCGCGGGCAAACCTGCAGAGGTCGTCAAGCCGACCAATTTGCCAAGCACGACGACGCCCGAGGGTCGCAAAAAGACGTTTCAGCAAGTCATTGTCCTGCAGGTGACTGCCAAACACGGTGTTGCAGCTGGTCAAGCCATCAAGAAGGAGATTGATGCGCGCGAGAGCAGTGGCACGTTCAAGGGCCAGTTTGAGATTCCTGGAGATGGGTACAAAGTCACTGTGAATGCTGACAAACAAACTTTTGAGGTGTCGTAGGTTCTGCCACTTGAAACGTTGATGGTGTCGATAATCAGAGTCTTGAACGATTGACGTTTGACGCATATGTAGATAACCAGACCATGAATCGCCTGTGTTGCCGTCAAAGATGACTGATGTGCTGAGGAGAATGTCAGAAGCCGTCAAACGCCGCAAATCTAGCACGCGAGAAAGTGCCGAGTCAGAAACGACATCCATGAGCCGATTAGGCGCTGAATGGCCGCGAGGAATACAGCAAGTATCAGCACGACCTTGTAGCTGCCGCAAGTGTGAGCCGCAGCCCCTTCAACCGCCACTCGTAAATCGTCAAAGGAAGCATAGACCACCGCCTCTAGTACTGACAGATGTTGGTCGATACAGAGGTCAATTACAAGTTGTGCAGCCAAAACCGCGACATGCAAGCTTGCAAGTGCCAGACTGTTGGATTGCACCAGTGACAAAGATGCCACCTTCAAAGGCAGAACAGCGCATCATTTACAACCAAGGCGACATTCGCGGTTGGAGTCCCGATGAGTGGTCCGTGAGAAAGCTGAATACTGCCAATTGGTCATTGTAGAATCTCAAAGAATGCCTTCTTCAGCCAGCACAAGCTTGACGGCTTCTCCAACATCTTTGACCACATGATCCGCAGGAATGCTGCCAGACTTGCCTTCCTCAATTGTACCACGAAAGACGCCACTTTGCACGAGGATGGATGTCCATTGATATGCATTGGCGCCGGCAATGTCAGAAAGCTTGTTGTCGCCAACCATGTACACACGAGTTTGATCCGCTGCGAGATGTGGATTTAAGCGTTTCTGATGTTTTGCGAGTACTTGAGCTGCATAGTCATACATCAGCTTCGAGGGCTTTCCAATTGTAGTCGAATGCAACGTCGTGCCAGTAATTGCTTTATACAAGCCTTGGATCAGTATCTGAAAGGCGCCTTGTCCGAATCGCGGATGAGGATTGAGGTTCGACCAGACTAAGTCTGGATTCGAATAGAATAGCGGTACTGCTTGCTCAAAGGACTCGTTGGGCTTCTCTGGTGTTGGATGATCAGCGCGTGTACCAATACGACCGCCTTTGGAGAGAAGCAAGTCCAAGACAATTTGCGAATCAAGTCCCCAGTCTCTAGGATCATGATAGACATATATCGCATCAATAGGTGCATCAGACAGAGGACGCGTGATTGACCTGTCGTCCTGGGATAGCTGATGATAGGGCCACACAGACTCGTCTTGTGCCAGGATGTCGAAAGGTATGGTGACATGGGGGAAATCATAGCCTAGCGCCACCTGTCTACATACATCTCCCTTACCTCCACAAACCAAGACGTTCTTGAACCGTCTTTGTGCTGCATGTAACTGAAATGGAGTATGGGATTGAACAAAGTTGGATGGATGGATCTCCGTCTTGAGGTATTCACTTAGGCGTGCGACACGCTCTGCTTCTGTACTTCCTCCGCCGTTTGTCAACAAAATGAAAGGGATAGCATGCTTTTTGAGCAGAGCAAGCGCTTCAATCGCTCCAGGAATAGGCTGCGAGGACTTGAGCAGGACGCCATCAATATCAAAGGCAAAAGCGAATGGCTTTTTGCTTGATGTAGACTTGAAGCGGGTAGTCAGAAGACGACAGCTACAGCTAGTAATTCTTGTCTGCAGCCTCGGTAGCAACATACAGCTTGTGGTGGTGAAGAGATGAGCTGCAGATTGTCGCGTCGTCATTTCACCTGCACCAACACGAACACTACGCTCTACAGCTACTAAAAGGAACTGGCCCTATGACATGCGACAGGATAGACCGCAGCTGCAGTCCATCATCTCATCAGCCTCTATTGTTGCCGAGCCCACAACCCAGTTGACACTGCCCGACACACACCTAGAAAGCAACTATGATGGACAGTCAGTGCGCACTGGAAGGAGTGTGCCGACCTTGCATAGCGTTGAGGACAACTTGAGCGGCACACTGGGTGAGCTTCTGACGGAAAGTGTGGTATTCACGCCCGAGCAAGCATATGACAGCGACGCCACTGCCTCTGAAACGGCCTCTCAGAAGGACGACGAGGAAGGGCAATTGGAACATTGGCTAGCGCATCGCAAGCAGTTTCTGATCCTTTCTGCTGCAGGCAAACCCATCTACTCTCGATTCGGGTCGTCACAGATTCTGTCTAGCTATATGGGCATCATCCAAGCAATTATGGGCTTCTACCAAGACTCGGGCGATGCCTTACAATCTTATGTTTGTGATGATCTCTCGATTGTTCTGGTTGTTCATGGACCTGTCTATCTGGTAGCCATCAGTAAGCTAAGGGAAGGGACGGCAGCGTTGCGTGTTCAGCTAGACTTGCTCTACGCACACATTCTGTCCACCGTCACGGCAACTGCCCTGAAACGCGTCTACGACCGCAGCGAGAATTTCGACCTAAGTCGCATGATACAAGGCGCCGAAGTATTTCTGGATCGATTGTCGGACGACATGATACGCGGTGACTTGAGCATCATGCTCTCAGCAGTTCAAGTACTGCGGTTGCGAAAAAAGTACCGCACACGCATACACAATATCCTGCAAGCCAGTCGACAGGGTGCTGCACTGCTATATGGTCTCATCGCTTGCGATAAACATCTCGTTGGCATCCTGCGTCCGCATGGCCATTCACTCTACCCGGCTGATCTCAGAATTCTTTTTGAAACGGTCTACTCGCGTGGATTTGAGCAAGGCGGTGAGTACTGGCTTCCGTTGTGCCTGCCAAAGTTCAACGCTTCCGGGTTTCTGCACATATACGTTTACTTTATCACACGCAGTATCAGTCTCATCTTGGTATCAGCAGACAAGGAGTCCTTCTTTGAGCTGCAGGGTATCAAGGAGACTGTATGCAGACGGCTGGAAAAAGATGGGCTTATTCGGGAGCTGAAGAAGGCGGCACAGAAGCCAGTGACTTGCAAAGAGGTGGGTGCTGGTCAGCTCGAGCATTTCTTCTACAAGGCACGCTCTAAAGTGCAATTCGTGGCACCAGGTCTGCCACCTGCTTTGCCGAAATCCGATCATGTCGATGGATCAATGCGTATCCCTACGCAAGTCTCGCTTTCACGGAAACGTATCTGTCAAGTCTATGCGAGGCTATTGGCGGCACCGACGCACAAGATTGAGATTCTACATTTTGAAGACGGCTTGCTGGGATTATGCTGGCAGACGAATGTGTTTCAAATTTGCCTCATTGCTCGGGAAGCACGGTGCGATACGGGTGGCCTGATTGCTGGTGCCAATGCCATCCATCATTACATGCGGCGGGAAGAGGGGCGTGTCTTGCTGAGTGATGGCGCTGTATTCTAGATCAATAGACTGCTCTACACTGTCAGAACCCTGTCTATACACTGCTCGACCCTGTTTATACTCTGCTGTACCTAAATGAATCCAGACTGGTCGGCGGTCGCTTACGTCAGCTCCCGTGGCGACGATTTCAGAAAGTCAGACCACCACAGAAAACATCAAACACCAGCTACACCAGACCCGACGCGCCCTTGTTCGTGTACAACATCCCTAGACTTTCTCAAACGCATCAATGGACGTCGTGTTGGATATCGTTGACCGATATGGTGGCCTAGACTTGGCCTACAATACATGGGCCCCGAGCAATACAAACAATACACTACTCCGATACCTCGCTGCGCTAGACCTGCCCAACTCTCCAGCGGCAAAGCATGCGCGGCTGACGGGCCTCAACTCGCTTGATCAGTCCATCTCAGAAGGCTGCATGTCGGTCTTTGCGCGAGACGCACCGGTGCGACAATTGTTTTCGCTCTTCCTCATCACTTGGTTCTTTGGTATGGTTTTGTACTTCTTCTTCTCGACGCTCTCCTACCTGTTCATCTTTGATCATCGGACATTCGAGCATCCAAGGTATCTCAAGAACCAAATCCGCCTTGAAATGGGCGTCGCAGTCGCATCCTTACCACAAATGGCCATCGTCACGGCCGTCTGTTTCCTTGCAGAAGTGCGCGGCTACTCGAAATTATACAGGTCGGTAGACCAATACGGCTGGGGCTACTTCATCTTTCAATTTCCGCTCTTCCTGCTCTTTACAGATTCCCTCATCTACCTCATTCACCGCGGTTTGCACTCCAAAGCGTTGTACAAGCACCTACACAAGCCTCACCATAGGTGGATCATGCCTACACCCTATGCATCCCATGCATTCCACCCAGCCGATGGATTCTTGCAAAGTCTGCCTTACCACATCTTCCCCTTCATCTTCCCACTTCACAGGTTCGCATACATTGCGCTCTTTTCCTTCGTCAATATCTGGACAGTCTTGATCCACGATGGCGAGTACCTCTCCAACGACCCCATCATCAATGGCGCAGCATGCCATTCACTGCATCATCTCAAATTTTCTTGCAACTATGGACAATTCACCACATTGTTTGATCGTCTAGGTGGAAGCTACGTTCCGCCCAACCCAGAGCTCTTTGACAAAGCACTCAACAAGGCAAGCTGGAAGAAACAAGCTCAAGAAGTCGATGCGATTCGAAAGGAGATTGGTGAAATTGAAGATACACCAAATCAACCACTCGAGGCCACCCTGATTGAGCGGGAGAGTGTCTTTCAAGACAAGAGCAGTACGTTTACAAGTGCAATCAAGAAGAAGGCACAGGTGGCAGGCAGATGAGATGTCTTGTTTTTCGCGTTATTCGCTCCCATCTCTGCTTCAATTCCTGAGTAGCTGCCAATTATATACTTTAGACACTTCAAGCATCCCTCAGCGTACCAGTGCCTTGCATGTGAAGACAAAGCCAGACTCAGTACTTGCCACGTCGCCGGTGCTCGCAAGTGCGAAGGATAGTCAGCCAGAGGAATTTCGACTGAGGAGGCTAGACCAAAATAGCTGCCGCAAACAAATATCTTGGGCTTCTTTGCGGAAATATATCGCAGTGTGCATGCAATGAGGAGCAACGCAGTCTCAGGCTATCAGTGACCATGTGGAATTGTCGCGAGTCGCGACTGGCGCGTGTGTCTCTCGGCAGGAAATTGTCATGCGTCAATGCATGCTCATTTCTGCAGAACAAACAATAGGACGTGCGAGCTCAGGGGCTTCGTGTCGCTCCCCTGGTGACCAAGCTGCATAAAAGGGTGTCGTGTCAACATTCAAAACCCATACACGCAGCTAATCCTTACAACACCCAAAAGATGATGCTGACGCAGCTGTTGTCGATTCTGCCATTCATGGCCCATGCTTCCAGCTTTGTCATTAGCACCGACCCGAGCCCAATCATGTCAGGCTTACCGAAGCTATCCGAGGGCCACTTCATCTGCGAACCGGAGCAAGAGCTGACAGTCTTGGCCGTTGAAGGTTGGATCATAAGGACTGAGAAATACGACATGCCTGAAGGGTGGAAGCCCATCGATGCTGCAACATTGACAGCATACCCTGACGGAACGACATGCAACAATCAGACCAACCAGATTGTAAGATTGACAGCTGTGCCAGACGATGCTAACGACATAGTTGAACATCACCGCCGAATACAATGGAGAGGGTAAAGGACCCAGTATCCGCAGGGCTGGCCTTGGATACGGTAATGCACTACCCGAAAAGCCGACAGATGGGAGCAAGCCTCGGATTAATTTGTATGTGCTGGCCAAAAAGGAGACAAACCAGCATGGAGCCCGACCAAAGCAGTTTTGCGGTCTCGTTTATGCGAGTGAGGAAGATGGGAAGCTTGGCGCTTGCAAGCTGTACGATACCTCCCACCGTGATTTTAGCGCAGTGCCACTCGACAACAATAGCTGAAGAGGTAAAAAGATAGACTGTAGGCTGTAGGAGTTCCAACAAAGTGACTGAGAAAGCCAAGAGTAGAGCATATGAGGTCAGCGATCCAGAGCATCAAGTCTCTCCCCCTCCTCAGCATCAAGATGCAACTGAGCTTCATCCTTCTTTTGCCACAGTTCAGCAACAGGTCGTGTTCCAGACTGTAGCTTTTCAACTGAATACGACCACTCTGGAACGCGTTTCCCAGCAGCCAAGCAAGCATGTATCCAGTCCACCGTGACATACTGAACTGTACGACGCTTCAACTTGCCTTCCTTGACGATTTTGGAATGTGCCAGTGCGCCACACTGGCTCAGTACAACATGAGTGATTTGCTTCTTCGCTAGTGATACAGAGACCTCGCCTCCCTGAGCGGCAATCTCGCGTTTGAGACACCAATCGGATGTTGTTGGCCCCAGGTAGCCGTCCAGATAAAACACGCATCCTCGAAAACAGCCTTTTGTTGGTGATGTTGATGCTTGGAAAGCAACGCGCGTCGGGTAAGTGACGCTATGCGTACTATGTTGAGCGTCAAATAGCGCAATATGCCCGCTATCCCTACTCACGGCGACCGTCGCCTCCAAGTCCGGGGCGATAACTGGGCCTTCTTGCTGTGCAGCATACCGCGCCGCGACTGCTTTTTGATCAGCGGGGACATCAGCACCCGCTGGTCTGAACTGACACTTGAGCTTTGCAACACGAGCGGCGTTGTAGGAGACAGAGCGACCACCTTGTTCACTGATTTGATGGCCCGTTGCAGCTGATACCCAAATATCATGGCCGCGAGTGGATGGCGTTGTAGCGATATGCATCATATGTTCCTTGGCAGTCATGGGACGTTTCCGTTTTGCATCTTTGCCTCCATCGCCTGCAGCAGAGCGTTTCTTTGTGATTGTTACATACTTGTCCATCTCTTGTTGTGGTGTGTCATGGTTTCGCGACGAGGAAATACACGTAAATGGGCAAAGAAAGGGGCGGGGATGAGGACGTCATGCAGCAGGAAGCATCTACGAAAGGGCCTATGACTTTTGCTGGACAGTCTGCAGGGTGTACTCCTTCTGCACAAGCTGCCTGACCTTTTCAATACCAGACAAGAGCTTGCCGACATCAAACGACCACGCCTTGAGCACTTCATCTGACTTTTTCGCCTTGCCAAACACAACAAGTTGTGCTGGTCTATCAATGCGTGCATGGACAGATTTGTTGGATACAAGCGCAGATAGTTGCTTCTCCGTCTCTTCAGGGCTCAGATCAAGGAGTTGCTGGAGCCTGGGAAGGGTGATGCGCGCATAGTATGCAGAAACAACGCGAATGTTGTGTTCAATCACACGCGTCTTGAGAGCAGCATAGCGTTGCTCAGCGCGTGCATCACCTGAGGTGAAGACGGGCGTCTTTCGGAGATGCACACCATAGATCTCCTCAATCCTTGGCCAACGCATCAGTTCACGTGTTGTGAAGCATTTGATGAGCTCGTTGTGCATGGGCAGCTCTAGTAGGCGCTTGTCTGCTGCGATGCGATGAAGAAAGTCGGATTGCTCGTTGTCATAGGGAGACAAAATGATGAAGTAGACGACATTTGCCAGGATGTCTTGCCACTTGCTGGCATCCTCTGCCACAGACGGCGTGGTTAGGACATGGTGGTAATAACGCGTAATGTCGAGATACTCATCATTGTGCAGACCAATGCGAATCATGAGCTCATAGAAGCGCAGTTTGAGATCATGGAATGTCTCCTCCTCAAACACCTTGGTAGAGATTTTGCGCGACAGGATATGTGCGAGCTGGTAGTCTTGTTGCGCCAAAGTCAGCCGCACTTGCTCCAGGATGAACTCTGTCTTCTCCCGCTTATCCATCGATCCAAAGGTCTCCACTTGCAATGATGTGAGAATCTCCTGGGCTTCCTTGACTTCGCCCTTCTGCTCCTTGAGCTGCGAGAGTGTCCGTGTCACTCGCGCACGCTCTACCTCGACATAGATCTTGCCATCCGTAACTTTGCGCAGTGTCTCAATGAGTTCAAGCTTGTCTGCTTCAGCCTCCATCTCACCCAACATATCTATGCAACGCTGGACCATACGCGTGATGGCGCCCTTCAATTGACCATGCTTCTTGCTGAGTACTTGGATTTGCTCATTCAGCAAGGCCAAGTCGCCTTGCTTTTTGCACAACTCGCAAATCTCGACCAGAATACGAGCTGTCGAGTTCATGTCACTCGCCTGACGCGTCTGCTTCTCCAGTACGGTGAGCTGTTCAACGGCGCCATTGAGGTCTGTCTGTGCAAGCTCTTCTAGTTTTGGGAACTGCTCGTCAAGAATAGGCTTGTAGTCCTTGTCCGGCTTGAGCACCTGTGGATCACTCATGCTGCCTGTCTCTCTGTCCCTATGCTTGCTCTGTTGAGTAGTCGTTGCTGTTGTGCATGACGCGGCCGCCTTTTGTCTCTTTCGCGCAGAAATTCAGATTTCGACGCCGACGACAACTCAAAGCTACAGCTGCCAATGGCAAGAATCAAGAAGAAGCTCAAATATCCCGCACGAGACCATCTCAGGCGAGTCGCCGCTGCTCTTTCAAGACCGCTCAAGTCAAACTATATTCTACTCCACGGCGCAGACTCTATACAGCGCGGCTTCTCTGACCAGACATACCCATTTGACCAAGAGTCCAATTTCTACTACCTGACAGGCGCACAGTCGCCTGGATGGACGCTCCTGTATGACATCAAGGAAGACAATGCAGTCATATACATACCGCCACAGCGAGAACCCAGGCAAGTTGCGTATATGGGTCAAACGGAGAGCACCGAGCAAGTCATGGCATCGTATGAGGTAGATGCTGCTTATTATCATGACAAGCTCGGCTCTGCATTCATCCAATTTGGTGCTAAATTCTACACCTTCACAGATGCCGCACTGATGGAAGCACTAGCAGCTTGTCGCGTCATCAAGGACAAATACGAGCTAGTAGCGCTTTGTACAGCCAACAATATCACCTGTGACGCGCACCGCAGCATAGCACGCCAACTCAAGCACTACACCTCCGAGCGTCAAGCAGAAGCTGATTTTCTCCGTGCGTGCCGACTCGCAGGCGCACCTACTCAAGCCTACAACCCAATCATCGCCTCAGGTGCCCATGCATCCGTCCTGCACTATGGCGCCAATGACGCATCCTTTTTTGATGCAGAGTTGGTGCTTGTGGATGCAGCAGCAGAGTATAACCGGTATGCGGCAGATGTCACTCGGACGTACCCGCTATCGGGCAAATTCTCACACAAGGCAAGGCAAATCTATGAGAACGTGTATGAGCTGCAGATGCTTGGTATTTCCATGATCAGACCAGGTCAAGCAATGCAAGAGATACATATGGCGGTTATGAAGCGGTTGGGTGAGATGCTTGTTGCTCTTGGATTTCTCAAATGCGATGCAGAGACTTGCTACAAGTTACAGCTAGGTGTCGCATTCATGATGGTAAGCAGCACTGCTGACGATCATTCACTAACAGGAGCACGGTCTTGGACATCAAATTGGCTTGGATGTACATGATGTATCGCCTTCAAAAGGCAGCGTGCCGCAAAAAACAGAATCTTTCACCCTACAAGCAGGCCAAGTCATCACAATTGAGCCAGGCATATACTTCAATGAGTCATTTCTCCAGACTTACTACGAAGGCGAGCACGGCCATCATTTCGATCAAGAACACATCGCGTCGTATGCGTCTGTAGGTGGCGTCCGCATTGAAGATTGCCTGCTCGTCACCGAGACCGGGTTTGAGAACCTGACAAATCTACCAAAACACATCGATGCTATTGAGTGTCTCGTGCAAGAAGCTTGATTCATGTCTTTGGACATGCAGTGCACTCACTACCAGTTTTAGCAGTATTCGCAAACGCTATTTCGTTGTGCACACTCGCCTGTGTTGACCGAGTCTCGCGACATTCTGCTATAAAGCTAAATGGCTGTCTGGCACCGCATCATGCTTCTTGCCCACGTAACTTCTGTTGGCGCTTCTAGATGTCTGGCATGGTCAGTTCTACTTTGCATCATGTCAGTCTGGGCACAATATAGACACTCAGCGAAGATAAGGACAGCGTTGAAAGGTGGAAAGAGATTAAAGTCGCTAAATTGAAATCTGTCAAGCACGGTTGCCTGCAACCGTTGAAAGAAGATGTGAAAGGACTTCGAACTGCCTCGTTCTCTTCATGCCAACTTCCATCGAGCCTGGCCATGGAGCAAATGCTGTGCATGATCTAGTCACTAGTGGTAACTCCACGCACAAAATTGGCCTTCCTCATCTTTGGCAAAGCTGACATAGAGCTTGCAGAGCTCTTTTGCATCGTAAAGGCCAAAAGCAGAAGCGCAATTATTTGGTTTCTTGCATAGCAGGTCCAATTGAATCTTTTGTTAGCTTTAGCATTGAAACTGCCCACGAATGTTAACCTCTTTTTTGACCTGGCCATTACATGTAATATCATTGATGATGTTGTTATCGAGGTGTTCACGGACTTTAGCGTCGGATTTTTCTCCGAATAGTCTAGCAAGGCTAAAGCGTACATCGGCACCATTCTTGACACTGACGTACTTGTTTGAAGGAGATGCAATGAGATCATAGGCGACTTCCAAACGATTTTTACCATCAGCAGAGCTGCAACTCAAAAAGTTCTGGCGTGAATCGCGAAGAACATCTGGTAGCGAACCACTTTTGCTAGTTCCGACATGATCTGGGTTACCCTGGTGCTTCTTCTGATGAGGATGATGATGATGCTCAGACCTGACGCTGGCAATCTGGATAGCCACAGCGATGGCTAGCAAGGTTTTGGGGGACAGCATTTTGATGCACTGCAGCTATTCTATAGGTGAGAAAGAGATGTCGAACCAACTGTTCTTGACGGGGCTACGGCTGGCTTTATGCACTTTTCTCTCAGGAGATCGGTTCGGGCATGAAGAAAAACATGAAGAGCGTGTTCCATATGCCTGGAGCGACCTTGCCGCATACGAATTGCCCCTGCAGCTGAATCTTGTTTCGCTCTGGATGTAAGCTGGCGGCTCAATAGGCCTTCAACATTGATAACAACCCATCTTCTCTGCGCTCAATTCTTGAGAATCATGTTCACGAGCAAGGTTCATACAATAGCCAGACAAAATTTAGATGACGAGGAAATGTGTACAATCTCAGCTGAGGAGCTACCTCCTAGGCTCCTTTTTTAAAATTAGCCTGTCAAGCTCGATCATGACCTGTGGTCCACAAATACAGGCTAGGAGAGTACACAAAAGTTGGGAGCAGCTGAAAGCCTGTCGGGGAATCGTATGTTTGGACAGTTTCAAGCATTGTTGATGTATCTGACTCTGGTCTGCATGCCTTATCGATGATTTCACAGATGCTCACAAAGGCCAAATTCGACGCTTTGTCAAGAAATTTGGCCTAGAATCAAGAACTCCTGGAGGCTATGGCCGCCACGAGAACAAACAAGCCATTTTCATCATTCCAGGGGTACGATAGCAGCACATGTTGGATGCATGTGTAAAGTTTAACCGGATGTTGGGCCATACATAGAATCTTGATGAGACTCAGTTGGAGATGCACGAAACCTTTGCTCCTTGCATGTGTTGCTACAGCTGTAGCTGCATCAGCTGCGGCCGGTCTAGACTCAAGACCTTGAACAGCTACACGTGCTTATTGAGCCATTTTAGTCAGTTTTGAAAATTGTATGGCATCGTAAATCTTTTCTTGTCGCTATCAACACGCGGAACTACAGCTGTAATCTGCAGACTTCGCTGAGATGAGAAGAGTGCCGCAAGGAAGTCCTGGCAGATTTGTGCACATGTGTCTGGGCTGGATGGAGTCATTATGCCTCACGCGAGAGCAGGGTTGCGTCAGCAAGCTGAGTGAGTCGCTCCTTGTTGAAAATCGGCAACGTGGCTTCCTACAGTTGAACATGGACTGACCTGGTCGTCGTGCTTGATTTGACGCGGTAGAGGATGTCAAGGCAGCTTTTTGAATCTGGCGCACGTGAAGAGTGAAAGTTGGAATTGGAGTATGGATGCAATCGAAAGAAAGCCTGGAAGATGGGCTTAAAAGACCGCCTCAATCAGTCGCTTTGAGTGAAACAAGAGCTTGGTGATGCAATTAGACAGGCGAGTCATCGAGCTTGCAGGCGATTGTAGAACGATTTCCTCTGTGCTGGCCAACTGCCACTTCAATAAGCAGGCCGCAGGGCTGCTGTTTACCTGTCTTGAAATAGGCAACATACGCCACATACTTACTGATTCCATTCTTGCTCGGCTTCTTCATTTGATCTAAAAGGATCTGGATATCAGCAAGACCGTTCAACATGTTGGATTCTTACCTTATGGTCGGCCTTGAGATTGCAAGTTGCTTCTCTGAATTTCTTGTTATTGATGTTGTTGTGGATTCCAGTCAGCGTGACAGATTTCATTGGCTTGTCTGCCGAATACTTCGCAATATAAGCTTTCAAATCTGGGGGACAGCAGACTTTATCCTGCCCGAACTGCTCTTCATCCTTGCCAATGACATGATGGGCCAAGAGAATGAGCAGAGCCGAGAGTTTGCTGACATGCACCATTTGAGAAAGTTTTGCTGGCAGCAAAAGGAATTTCTGGTGCGAATGGTCCTTTTTATGCTTTTTCGGACAAGTTGGGGGTTCCGGACTTGCTCGCATAGTCCATTGACTACCATGCGGTGCTTCGCACATGAGGCAGCAGGAAAAGTCTTGGCGGAACGCTCGCCGTCGGCTACAAGGCGTCTGAGGATGGTCATTACAAGAAATGTCACCTTCCGATCCTACCTCACTGCATATTCCGTAAGAGCGAACACTTCAGGAGATATCTTTGAATGGGTCATCAACTCTTTTGGTTTGATTGAGAAAATGGCGATGACCACAGATGGTAAGTCAAGAGCTGCGAAGAGAAACATTGCGCAAAAGCATGAACTCGAGCTTGAGCTCGAGTGCAAGCCGCGGTAGCTTAACAAGCTTGCGGTGAAATCCGTACTTCTCAAGATCAAAAGCGGCTGCAGCGACAGACCATTCTCCTGCTTGCGTGTTCTGAGTGAGCTTAGCCGGTGACTTTGCAGCATGCGCGCAACTCCGGCTGCATGCACACTGCACAGCCTGTATCGGCTGCAGGTTGCCCATAGTTTGCTCGCATTGTCATGCAACAACCTTGACCTTGGTGACTTTGCAGGTCACACGTGTCCATCTTGAGAGCTGGAGCGTAGCATTCATGATACAATGCAGCAATTACAGTGAATCAAAAGCTGGCTTGTGGTGCATGAGACATGTGCGGTAGCTAAGTCTCGGACGTACACACCTGTCGAAGAGGACACTTCATGCGAGCGTAAGGAGACACTCGCATGCTCTGTGTTCCATTGCTGCGCTGTCCTGCTGCTATACAATTTTGAGCGTGCGACAATTCCCATTTTCCCACGCTGCAGCCTCGCTTCGTACCCCCTGCCGCCTGCCCCCCTGCCGCCCTTCTCAACCTCAACCCATCCGTCTCTTTGCTCGCCACTTACCTAATCGAGTCTTTCGGTGATCAGCAAGACTGAAAGGCCTTCCATTCTGTCGTTCATTGCACAGCGAGCGACGGCTTGGTTGGACCAGGTCCTTTGTGGCCTGGATCTCTGATTCAATTTTTGATGGCCATTCTTCTTTATGCCTCTTCTTCTTTTCTCCTTCAGCTGTGTGTTCCTAAGCGGACAGCAGAGAGAGAAGAGATCAAGCGTTCATACAGTCCATAGTAATATCTTCTTCTTCACACAATGTCGCGTTCCCTCTTGACAGACTCGGCTGTAGACGACCGCAACGACGCAACGTAGCCGCAACAACACAGGCCAGCTCAAAGCCTTAGCGCCTCAGGCGAACCAAACGAGCAGCCTCGTCATGGCGACGACAGATCTAGTGATTGCAGCGCCCTCTGCAGGCATGATTCTGCCACCTCCCGAGATTCGTGATCTCGTTGAAAAGACAGCTCCCTTTGTTGCTCGCAATGGAGCGACGTTTGAGGAACGACTTCGTGAGAAGGAGCGCGGGAATATGAAGTTCTCATTCTTGAACCCGTTGGATCCTTATCATCGCTACTATGCACTACGTCTTGAGGAGTGTCGGGCGGGGAAAGCGGCGAGTTTGCCGGTGAAGCAGGAGAAGGAGTCTGCGACGACGGGTAGGAAGACGACGTCTACAGGACAACAAGAGACTGCATCCCATCAACAGCAACAAAAGCAAGACGTCAAGCCACGCGACTTCAAATTCAGTGCAACACTGCCTCCAATCTCAGCGCAAGACCTGGATGTCTGTCGTCTCACTGCTCGTTTTGTCGCCAAGAATGGACGAAGCCTGATTGCCACCCTCTCACAACGCGAAGGTCGTAACTTTCAGTTTGATTTTCTACGGGCGAATCATGCACTGTATCCGTATTTCAACAGTCTTGTGCAACAGTACGCACAAGTCTTTGCACCGCCGCCGAATATTCAACAAGCTCTAGCACAGGCAGCACGGGATCGACAGGCGGTGTTTGATCGATGTGCAGGTCGTGCGGCATACTTACGAACGCAACAACGAGAAAAGCAAGAAAGTCAAGAACAAGAGGAGAAGGATCGATTGGCGTATGCGGCTATTAACTGGCATGCTTTTAGTATCTGTGAGACCATCACCTTTACTGACCCAGAACTGGCAGGTGATGTATCGTTACCACCACCGGTTGAGCTGGCAGTGTTGAAGAAGGCGAGTTTGGAGCAAAAGAAATTGATGAGTGAGTTGGCAGTGCCGAGCTTGGCGTTGCAGAGTACACCGAGACTTGCGATTGACGCAGCACCTACAGCAGCGCCTGATGCGCCTGTTGCAGCAACACGGAAACGGAAAGCACCACAGACGCTATTGAAGTGTGGTCGGTGTGGGCATTTGATACCAGCGGATGAGATGGAAGAACATACACGCATCGAGCTCCTTGATCCACGCTGGAAGGAGCAAAAAGCGCGACAGGAGCAGAAACAAAGTGGTACGAATTTATCCCTTGCAGAGGCTGCTGCGAATATCAAGCGGCTACAGCAGCAACGTGGTGGTGGGTCGGAAGATTCAACGAAGCGTGCAAAGCAGGAGATTGGACCACGGAGGTCTTGAGGGACGTAAGCATATCATGCACTTGAGCATATAATCGTACATTATTTAGCATATATCAAAGACATCATTCTTGTGTTTCACCTTGCTGCGGCTGTTGTCGTGTTGAGTGCAGAAAAGCGACAGACGCGGGAGTCGGTAGAAGAGGGGTCCGTTCATCCATGGGCGACTCAACCAATGCTTCATCCTCCTGCCGATCCAACGATGCCCGAACGTCCCGTTGACAAATTGGACATGTTCGTTTTCGCTCAACAAGCCAACGCGTGATACACGCAGGATGATAGAGATGCTGACAGGGCAATGCCGTCAATTCAACATCCTCCTCGAATGTCTCGAGACAAATCACACAGCTCGTCATTTGACCTTCTTTTGGGAAATAGGCAATCTTCTCTAGTTTTGAGAGGTATGCAGGTGGTAGGATGGCTTCCTTTCTGAGACGACGTCTGCGAAAGTAGAGAAAGAGGTAGACGATGAAGAGGGTGCAGAGTGGTGAAAAGCAAATAAACACAAGCGTATCCAACAATGGCCAATCCGTCTTGATGGCCACCGCAAAGATCCTCACACCAATAACAGAGCCTTGTGTGCTTTGCAAGTTCATCAGCGTTTGGTAGCTTGATCGCGTAATGAACAACGGAGCAATCGTGATGTCTTCAGCATGTTTTGCAAACATAGTGACGAGCGTCTCATAGCTACTGCCGTCATCACCCACTAAAACACCATCATACCCAGCAGCTTGTGCATGTCTTGCCTTGTCTGCAAAAGAACAAAGGCCACGTTGTAGTATGATCCATGCTTGCTCTGTAGAGGCATTCAACACTGGTGGGAGGACAGCAGCATCACACCCATCTCCCCCATCAAGCGTCAATCTTGCGCGCGCACCCACCGGTTCATGCTCTTTTCGTGCTACCGCCACGCCATCGTCACGCTTCAATACTTCTGAAAGCCGAAACGCCGGTGGATCCGTCAAACTCGCTTGAATCACATCCCGTCCAAATGCTGCCAATCGTGCAGAAATCGTGATATTCCCGTGTTGTGTGACGATATGGTGTGTTGCGCCTGTTGACCAGAGTGGTGGGAGTGCACCGAAGCCTGGTCGTAGGCGTTCATTGGTATCCGGTGGGTTGGAGAGGCCGTCTGAGGCGTTGAAGAGGAGGAGGAGGAAGAGGGCGGCGAGGAGGGTCGCTGTGAGACAGGTACGTGTCAGTGGATATGACATGCGCTAATCGGCACGCAGCTGAGCGCGCTGCGGAGGAGGCAGAGCAGGGTCAGGCAGCTGTATAGAGAGCCTCAGGTTGATGAATTGAAGAGAGAACTTGATGGTCGTGTGCGTCTTTGTTTTTGTGGTGGTGGAAGATGACGCGCACAAGGAGACGAGAAGCAGAGTACAAACAGAGAGAAGACTGGATGGATACGATACGAGACAGGGACGATATAGAGGCGACTCTGAAGCGACTGAAACGACAATAGAGGGAACAACAAAAGAGATGAACGAGGGAGCAACAAAAAAGGAGAAGGGTCGACTTGATGAACTTGTTGGAGGAGAGGGAGTGGTTCGTGGTGATGGTGTGTGTCTGTCGACAGGTGCCTCTGCAATCGAGACGGGCCACATGGACTGTGTCGAGCAGTGTGTAGGAGAGAGGGCTGGTGACATGGCAACACTGAACTTGTAAGCGACGGTGCAAGCCTCGAAGCAGGCACAATCCTTGAAACCATCAGCCTTCTTGAAGCCAAGGCAGCATCTCCACCATCCATACAGGGATCTTCAAGAACCCATAGACAACAGCCAACCTGAACCAAAAAAAGAGGGAGAAAAATCAAGCCCAATACTGCTGAGAGCCACCGGCACCGCCAGCACCGGGTTGTTGTTGACCTGCAGAACCTTGTCCCGTACCACCATACGTTGCATAAGGTTGTTGCTTGCTTGCACTCCTCAACATACGATCACTACCCGCACCACCTTCAGCACCATCTCCCGAGACCTGTTGTTGTTGAGCAGGTTGCGTGGTGGGTGCTACTTGTCGAACAGTCCTGCGTGGTGGATTCACAATGCCACTTTGTGGTTGTGCGGTTGTTGTTTGACGACCTGCACCACTAGCGCCCGTTGCTGCAGGTTGTCCCGCATTGGCAGCAGCTGCATCAGGAATTTCACCCGATCGCTTCCTTTCCTGTTCATCCATCAACATTTGCTTTTGTTGTTGTTGAGAGGATTGATGCTTAAAGATGGTCCAATCAAACACATAATCATACTGGAAGCCCTCTCGCACAAACAAGTCGCGAAAGAGTTTTCGCAAGTAGGAGTAATCCGGCTTATCATCGAACCTCAATGAACGCGTGTAATTGAGGTAAATGGCAAACTCATTGGGGAAGCCACGCGTCAAGAATTCCGTCGACGTGGTCATCTTCTTCTCCATGATACGATCATACTTTTGCTTCTTGGTGGCAGCTTTCAGACCTTGCCAGGGAAGAGAACCTCGACAAAAGTACATGAGCACATAACCCAATGATTCCAAATCATCACGTCGAGATTGCTCAACGCCCAAGTGTGTATTGATGGAAGCATAACGCGCCGTACCAGTGAGATTCTTGTTTTCTCGATAGGCAATGTGCATGTGGGATTTGGGGTCTCTGTACTTTTTTGCTAGACCGAAATCAATGACATTGACTTGATTGCCACGCTTGCCGATACCCATTAGGAAGTTGTCGGGCTTGATGTCGCGGTGGATGAAGGATTTGGCATGAATGTACTCAATTCGGGAGATCTGACTGTTAGCATCCATTCAAAAGAGAAGAAAGAGCATACGAGCTGGTCGGCAAGGAGCAAGACGGTCTTGAGACTGAATTTGCGGTTGCAGAAATTGAAGAGATCTTCAAGGGATGGACCGAGCAAGTCGAGGACCATGGCGTTGTAGTCACATTCCGTACCGTACCAGCGCACAAACGGGATACCGACGCCGCCTGCGAGTGCTTTGTAGACGCGTGCTTCGTATTCGAGTTGAGGGTGCTTTGCTCGTACGGATTCGAGCTTGATGGCGATTTCTTCGCCGGAGATGATGTTGGTGCCTGTGCGTGTTAGACTTGTGATTGACAGAAGAGAGAGGTACCTAGGTAGATGTCACCGAATGAGCCTGAGCCGATCTTGCGACCGATCCTGTACTTGTTGCCGACCCGTAGGTCCATGGCGTTGTTGCTGCTCATGGATTAGTCAGTGGTTGAATGCCGTGTCTTGATGTGTGCTGGAGATTGATGTCTTGCTGCGTGTCTGGATCAATGCGCAGGATGATGTAGCAAGGGAGCGCCTGTGTCTTGCTGGTCCTGTCTTGCTGGTCTCTGCTGGTCCTTGTCCTTGCTGTGTCTGATGCCTGTTGATGTACAACCTGATCGATGCTGCTGCTGCTTGAGTGAAGAGTCAACGATGAGGAAGCTGACTCTCTCTCTGTGCTATACTCACAGTACTCAGTATACTCACAACTCGCAGTATCAGCACAGTATACTCACAGAATACTCTACTCAACTACTCTACTCTCGCTCTCGCTCTCTCTCCTCCTCCAGTCCAGTGCCCATGCCACGTGTTTCTTTGTTTCGCGTCAGACCGCAAACAGCAAAACAGCCAAATATGCGGCCAAGTATACTGGAGCTATAAATGCTGCTCAGCTTCTATGCCTTCAATGGACATGAGGCATGCTACAATCTGCTACCAATTGGCTAGTTAGTACCTCCATCCGCGTCAGTGACTGTCGCTGACTGAGCTCGCGCATAAGCAAGATCACATCTTCCGTTGTTTGCTCGCAGCTATGCTCCTGCTGAAGGACTCCTGATGCCTCCTGTACTTCTACAGAGCAGGGTCAGTCAAGACCCCTCGACTATATATTGGCGCCTGAATCTGCTTTCATAGCTACCAGGTAAGCCAAGCAAGAATGCATACCAACAAAGGCAAGACTCACAACCTCCCGTTCCTGCTCTCGATGCTCTCACTCTGCCTCCTCCAAATGGCCAGCACCCTGGCCTCATCCTGCGACGGCGAGCTTGCATCCATCTTCGGTCTAGATGTTACCCGATGGGGTTTCAACTGCACGAATATACAAGCTGAAGACAACCTCTGCATCTTCCCTCCAAAGACGTGTTACTATTGGAGTCTTAAGCCTGGGCACAAACCTCAGATGAAAATCTCTGGCTTAAAAATCAAATATGCACCCTCAGCAAAAGACCTTCGTATCAGACCATGCAAAATGCTACCAGAAGAAGACTTCATCTTTCCCTGTTGGATCTTGAAATTGGATTGGTCCAATGAACAGGGAAGGCAGTTGTTTGCGCCGCAGTATCGAGCTCATGGCAACCCTCACATCATCTTTTGTGGCCAAGAAACCAGGCAAGACAGTAGCATCCCAAAGAACTTTGCACGGCAAGCAAAAGCGTTGTTTCCAAATCATGACTATGTTGCTTCGTGCGCTCTTCACTATGATCCTGATCGTGGACAGAAGATGTCGTGTTCGCTATTCACTGCTCCGTGCTAGAAAGGAGCTCGTCTCAACGCTCATTGCAGTGACAGCATGGAGACTTGTTTGTCGAGCATTGGAAACTGACAAATGCCCGTGCAACTGCATTGCTATCGTCGAGCTCTTCTTCATACTCTTCTGCGACCGAATCTGATTCATTTGTCGTGGTTGCTGCATCATGCTGCCATTGGGCTCGTTTGGGCAAGAATTACAATCAATGTTCAATGTGTAAAGAAGAGTGAATTGTGCTAAGATACTGTTTGTTTAAGGATAAAGGACTTGAAAGCTTGCTTGCTAGCCAAGCGTCTTTGTAGTTGAAACATAATGCCAAATGCCAACGCTCATAAAAATAGCTGTCTGTGTTGCTGCGAGTCGGAACGTACAGGAAATCACCGACGAGTCGTCCACAATATGCTTGCCAGCAGTGGGCGCGCAAGTGTAAGTATCCATGCTCGTGCTGCTCAAATCCGTCTCGCAAAGCTTCTCGCCAGTTCCATTGACTGAACATGTAATCGCAGTTGCGGGCTTTACAAGCCATGGATGCTGTGATGCTTCAAGAGGTTCATGAGCAGCTAGAAAGTTAGTGCAACAGCAAAAACGGCAAGAACATACTCAGGAAGAACGCAGTGAAGCTGATAGCTCTTCGACGAACGGGACCTCCAGATCCTTGTTTTCGATTCTTGACAACGGCGCCCGTCGACGTCGATCCACTGACACGTTGCTGCGTTCCCACAACTCCCTCGCCTGGTGCTTCTCCGTGCTTTTTCTTTGCCTTTTCAATCTCATCTTCGGACGATGATGCAGACACACACCTGACTGTACGGAATTCCTCAGTATTCACACATACCTCGTGTAAGTCACAATAGTCGAACCATTCAATAACGGGTTCACCCACACAACGGACGACATATCGTTGAGGGTCAGGTCCGTAGCACAACATGCCATCGATTTCCCTTCCAGAGTCGGCGCAACGCTCGGTAGTAGGTGTTCTAGCACCACCGTTCGCGCGCTTCTGCAGTTTCGAAGCATTGACGACTTCTTTGGAAGCATTTTCGTGGTATTCGTTGGGCACGACTGTCACCAGCCTTGAAAGATCATTGGCCCGTATAATTGATTCGAGTACGGCTGTTGGCATTCCAACAGTAGCTGCAATCGACGAAAGGCTGCCAAATTCTGTTGCAGACAAGATTGAAGGATTGGACATTGTTGACAAGATTCCAGCCATGGTCAGGCTTGGCAGTTGCAATTGTGCACGAGGTAGAAAACCCCAACCACAAAAGAACAAACCTAAGGCGACCAGTGAAATATAGACGTACTTGAGCCACTTGCAACGCCAGACACGATCCATTGCCAAGTGAAGAGCCATTTGTAGATGTGGCTTTTGGGCTGAGTGCGAAAGGAAGAGACGGATTTGATGCTGCGGAAATTTAATGAGCTGATGTGATGCGACCATGCGTATGCCTGACGCTACAGCAGCGCGAACATTTGTTGATGAAAATGGTTCTGCCTTGCGATAATATTGACGATTGCCTGTTTCTTCTTGGGGTCATTGAGTAGCAATCGCATGCATTGATCTCCTTTCATATATGTTGCAAATGCAATGTGAAAAGTCAGGGGAAGACGAATCGGAAGAAAATTTGCCTAGACAATCTTGCCTGGAAATCTTTCCCAGCGCTGAGAAATAACTTCTCAGGCGAGCAGAATTCCTCTTCACTTCTCCTCCCCTTTTGATGCACCTTGCAAGTCCACAACATGTCTGCATAGACCAGGCCGCTGATCAATTCCACTTCATTTCCTTGCAAAACAAAAAGACCTGCTGCCACGTTTCTACAGCTGCGGGATGCCATGAATTTTGTCGCTTAAAGCTGCAGCGACACATGGCCAGATATCACTCTCGTGAAGCTGTCCTCTGGTGCAGCGAGGTGTCCTTCATACGCACAGAGCGCAATGTGGAACAGCGAGTGTTGCATCGAAAGACGGACGCAAGCACGAACGTAAAGGATGCGCATCACAGCTGCGATAGCTGCAATTAGAGAGAAAGCTGTGAATTTGCAAGTACAAAAAGAAAGGGGTGCATATTTGGCAACCTTTGGGAATACGTTTCTGCGAAGGCAATTGCCGGCTGTTGTGGTCGCTGTCTTCATCTGCTACAGTAAGCTGCCACTTTGGTCGGATCGGGCAACCACTGCAATCAACTTTCAGAACTCAAAGAGGGTTGAATAGTGCTAAGATACTGTATGTTTAAAATTAAAGAACTTGAAAGCTTCTTTGCTAGCCAATCGTCTTCTTGATTGCGACTGAAGCAGGGTACCACATAGAAATACCGACAAAGATGGCCGCTTGCGATGCTTTGAGTTGGAAGTCACACTTAATGGTTGACGAGTCTTTGATGGAGAAGATGCCAGTGGGCCTGCACGCGAAAGAATTGACACTCGTGCTACTCACGTCCGTTTTGCAAAGCTCTTGCCCGGTTTCCACGCTTGAACAAGTTATTGGAACTGCAGGCTTGACGAGCCAATGGCTCTGTGATGCTTCAAGAGGCTCATGAGTAGCTAGAAAGTTAGTGCAACCGCAAAAACGGCAAGAACATACTCATCAAAAATGCATTGAAGTTGACAGCTCGTTGACGACCTGATCGTCCTTCTCCTGACCCCGTGCGTATGGAAACGCTCTTCGAACTCGATCCCTTGATCAATTTTGACCACAAGCCAGGCTTCTTGCCTGATTTCTTCCCACCGGCTGGCTCTGTGTCCTTGTCCTTGTCCTTGTCCTTGTCGTGGTCTTTTCGGCCTGCTCCTTTTGATCGAGGGTAAATCTTGCCGCATTGGACCCACGGTAAAGTGAAGCGGTTCAATTGTAGACAGAACTCGTCGGGTGGACACCATCTCCTTAGAATGATTTGTGGGTGATGCTCGGTGTCTCCACCGCATCTCATCTCGTACCCTCCGGAGCGAGAAGATCCCTCAGGGGTGGCGACGCATACTGCTCCCCAAAAAATTGGATAGTCAGCCGGACAATCAAACACAGGCTGGTCATTGAGCATAATATCGCCATCCAAGACGCGCTTTTGTAGTGTCGAAGTTCCGACGGCTTGCTCGGAAGCATTTTCGTGGTGTTTGTTGGGCACGACTGTCACTGGTTTTGATAGATCGTTGGTCTGAATAATTGATTCGAGTAAACCAATTGGAATTCCAACCGTAGCTGCAATCGATGAAAGGTTGTCGAACTCCGTTGCATACAAGATTGGTGGATCGAACATCGTTGACAGGACCTCAGGGGTTGTCAAGCTTGGCAGTTGCAACGAGGTATCGGGCAGAGCATCCCAGCCGCAGAAGAACAATCCAACCACGACCAGTACAACACAAACGTACTTGAGCCACTTGGAACGCCAGAAACGACCCACTGGCAGTTGAAGAGCCATTTGCAGTTGTGGTTGTTGAAATGAGTGCGAAAGGGGGAGGCGGAAGTCTTTGTTTGACGCTGCGGAATTTTGATGAGCTGCTGATGCGATGCGACCATGCGTATGCCTGACGCTACAGCAGCGTGGACATTTGTTGATGAAACGGCTTTGCCTTGCGACCATATTGACGATTGCCTGTTTCTCCTTTGGGACATTGAGTGGTACTCGCATGCATTGACCTCCTTTCACTTACGTTGCAAATGCAATGTGAAAATTCAGGGGAAATGAATTGAAAGAAAATTTGCATAGCCAATCTTGCCTAGAAAACTTTTCCAGCGTTGAGAACCGACTATTTGAGTGAGTAGAGTCCTCTTCTCTTCTCCTCTCCTCCCCTTTCGATGCACCTTGCAAGTCCACAACATGTCTGCAAGACCAGGCCGCTGATCATTCCCACTTCATTTCATCGCACAACAAACAGACCAGCTGCCACGTTTCTACAGCTGCAGGGTGCCTTGAATTTTGTCGCTTACAGCTGCAGCAACACATGACCAGATATTACTCTCGTGAAGCTGTCCTCTTAAGCAGCGAGGTGTCCTTCATACGCACAGAGCGTAATGTGGAACAGCGAGTGTTGCATCGAAACACGGACGCAAGCACGAACGTGAAGGATGCGCATCGCAGCTGCGATAGCTGCAATCAGAGAGCAGTCTGTGACTTTGCAAGTGAAAAAAAGTAAGGGGTGCAGATTTGAGAACTTCGGGAACACGTTTTTGAGAGGGCAATTACCGGCTGTTGTGGTCGTTGTCTTCATCGGCTGCAGGAAGCTGTTACTTTGATCGGATCGGGCGAAAACTGCAATCAACTTTCAAAAACGTAAAGAAGTGAGAATAGTGCTAAGATACTGTTTGTTTAGAAATAAAGAACTTAAAAGCTTAGCCAATTGTCTTCTTGGTTGCAAATGAAGCAGGGTACCAAACTGTGACGAAGGGCGAACAGGACAGGACGAATGCTTGTGCTGAAGACAGGACTTGGGCGAGATGTAGGGGACAAGAATAGAAATTGTAAACTAAGGAACAAGACAGCGGAAGGCTGCCTACTTATGTCTACCAGGTACCAGCATGAGAGCGGATGGCGATGATGTGGATGGAGCCCACGGGAGCCGACTCTCAGCAGGAGAACAATGAAAGAAGAGGGGAAGCGAGATTGCATGAGCCCAGTGGAGATGTCCGAGCTGCAAGATAGGGAAGAGACAGAACAAGGGACGACGTGGTAGACGTCGTCCACGAGTAAGAGAGCGAGTAAGGACAACGTGACAGAGCGTTGCCGGAAGCGAGGAAGCTAGGCGCGGGACGATAGGCAACATGCTGAGGTGATAAGCGTCGTTGAAGGGCGGAAGGTAGAAGAGCCGCGATGAGTTGCCAGAGCATGTGGTGCGGGAAAGTCGGATGCGAGGTTTAAGGCTGCGTGTTCGTTACACAAACGACAAAGATGGCCACTTGCGATGCTTTGAGCTGCAAGGTGCAGCCAATCGTTGATAATTCTTTGACAGCATGAAAGCCTGTGGGTTTACAAGTGTAGGGATTCACGCTTGCTGTGCTCACATTTGTTGCGCAAAGCGGTTCACCCGTCTCCTTATTGAAACAGGCGATTGGAACAGCAGGTCTGACAAGCCAACGGCTCTGACTCGCCTCAAAGGGATTATGCCATGCTCAAGAGTCAGTACATCGACAGTAGTGTTGGAGAGAACATACTCAACAGAAAGGCAGTGAGGGTGTAAGATCTCTGACGACTTGAGTGCCCTCGACCACGCTTTGAGCTTATAGCCACGCTGTCTTGGTCTGATTGAAGAAGTTGATGAGCCTCGCCAAAGTTGCTGTCTTCTTCATCTGTGACTGTTGTTATATCCTTGTCAAAATGATGCTCAGCTCCCTCCGATTCGCACCAAGCATCTCATCTCATCTCATTTTATAATTGGAAGATCCCAAAAAGCGACAGGAAACATTGACGTATACCCTTTTAGGAATGATTAAGCGACGCGCAGAGGTAAAGAAATTCAAGCGCTGCGGCTGCAGTGCTGCTTGAAACACTCACGTGATAAGGCAAGCTCAACCCGACAGTTCCGACGCCCCCCCCCAACGGGGGGGCCATCCCAGCTAGTAATGATAATCAGAATCACCGAGACCCCCACCGTCAACACATACTGTGCCCTTCGGACACTCAGTATAACGCTCTTCCTCTTCTACATCGACCAATCTCCCGTCACGAAGCTGCCAGCATTGGTACCTTATTCGTCGGACATTTGGAGGATAACCTGGATCACACCGAACCAACACATCATAAAGTCACTTTTTGGTGGAAACGTGCTCTGAGGATGACGCTACAGAGCAGGGGGTTCGGTCAGTCAGCGTTAAGACAAGGAGACTCGCGCTGGACGGCAGCGCCTCCTTGCAAGCACGGTAGAACAGGCACCTGTCCGCTGTATTCGTGCAAAATTGGCGGGTGAAAATTTTTTTCGCCCTGTTTTTGAGACCGACTTGTCGTCTTGAAGAGCCTGGTCACTCCTGCTCGGGTCCAAACATCAATCAAACAGGTAAGAGAGTTCCCTTCCACTCTCTTGGAGCGTCTGTCGTCTCCAAACAACAAATGGCAGCAACTAGGTCAACACCAAAGGCAACCTGGGGCCCCGGAGGTCTCATCTGAGCTTATTGTACCTTTGCCGCATGCGGTCAAAGCGTACAGCTCCCTCCAGTTTACTTTATGGCATATAACGACCACCTACTGCATCATTGCCGGCCCTTGCGGCATTGATTATCAAATCGGTCGGGGTTCTGCCTGGTCCCCGATTGGAGCCCTCGTTCTTCTTGTGCCGGTCCCGATACGCTGTTTCTCGACCGCGTAGTCTAGCATGCCCACTTTGGGAGTGTCCCCTTCTCGCTCTCACTATGAGTGGATCTCACCATACTAGTTGAAACGGCTTGCTTCGAAGCTTTTTTCGGGGTTTTTTCGAAAAAGCATTGCGCTGGCCAGCCTGTCTGGTCTTGTGGTAGGCTTGCTACGGCAATCCTTACTACAAATACGCTGGGGAACAGCATCACTATTGAGACTAGCACTGGGAGTGACGAGATATGCTGTGTCTTTTATGACCAGCCAATTTGCCTTACGGCACTAAAGCGTTGTTCTGCGTGGAGAGCTGGAGGCACCTTGTGCGGAAGGTTCTCTGTTTTGCTTCCTTCTTATAATGGAGGACAGTAGTTGAGCTGAATACGACGTAGCTTTTTTTTAGCTAAATCCCACCACACCTGGAGGCCACTACCTCGAAACCCTGGGGACAGTGCATTTCAAGCACATTGCCATAACTCTCGTCATCTTCAACATCATCGTCATCACTTGTCAAAACGCGTTTCTGCTTGTTTGAGGATCTACGATCTGTTTCAGAAGTGTCTTTGGGATTCTCGTGCGGCACTTCCGATTGCGACATTGTCTTCGGCGTCCAGTCGTTTATTTGCATGATTGAATGGAGTACTTCGATTGGCACTCCAACCATAGTAGCAATCGATGAAAGATTGCGATAATTCATGGCAGACAAGATTGGCGGATCAGAAATTGTTGACAGGACTCCAGATGTGGTTAAGCTTGGCAGTTGCAATGGTGCCCCAGGTAGAAGACCCCAGCCACAAAGGAACAACCCAACCACGACCAGTGAAACATAGACGTACTTGAGCCACTTGTAACGCCAGAGACGACCCACTCTCAATCGAAGAGCCATTTACAATGTTGTTCATTGGACTGAGTGCGAAGGGGAAAAATGGAAGAGTTTGTTTGACGCTGCAGAATTTTGATGAGCTGCTGATATGATGCCACCGTACGAATGTCTTCCGCCGCAGCAGCAGGAAGGCCATTTGTTGCGACAGTGACTTGGGACCATGTGATTCGAAGACCTTTGTTATCTCTTTTTCATTGAGTCGCAATTGCATGCATTTGTATCGCCTTGCATCGCCTTGCATATGCTGCAATTGCAGTGTGAAATTGCAGGGGAAGATCGAATCAGATGAATTTCCGTGGACCATCTTGCCTCGAAGTTTCCACCAGTGTTGAAAAGATTCTTTAGGTAGACAGAGGTCCTCTTCCTCCTTCAATACACTTTGCAAGTCCACTACATGTCTGTACAGTCCAGGCCGCTGTCTTCTTTCACCATTTCTCCCAAACAAACAGACCAGCTGCCACGTTGTCACAGCTGCAGGGTCGCCTTTGAGTCTTGCCGCTTCCAGATGCAGGAATATATATGGCGATGTCACTTTCATGACACTGCCCACTCATGCATCGAGGTTTCCTCCATGCTGACGAATCACGCCGACATAGAGCAGCGCCAAGCCCCTTAGTAACAAGCGAATGGTACTTTGGAAAGAATGGCGGTAGACCGTGACCCCGTGTGTCACGGACTGATTTCTCCGCGACTCCATCTCCTCGGCTATGGCGCTGTTCTCGGGTTATCATGGCTGTAGTGCCATGATCTCCAGTTGACGTACTCCGCTACCTCTCCTGAGTTCCCAGTACTCCTGACACTTATCCATCCGGATGGTTCCCTCAAGCTCTCAGCGCAATCATATGGCCCGGCGTATCCACTTTCCTGATGCGGCCTCGCAAGCATCGCACTCACCCCGTCTCGTGGACCACGCTCCATCATGTTACGCTCGCAGGCGTCTCGCTCACTTCGTCTCGTGAATCACGCTCCAACATCTGCTCTCAAGCATCAATGTCTATTTCTTTCCCAAACACATCACACTCGCAAGTGTGCATGTCTATTTTTGTCCCACAAACAATCCGCGCTCGCAGCGTGGATGTCTCTCTCAACACAGGCCCGGTGTCTGCGTTGAGATGCTTTCAGGGTCTTTGCCCTCGCCCACCTCTTTCTGGTCAGTTCCTCGTTCGAGGTTGGCAAAGTATAAAAGGAGCGCTTCTCGCACCTTTGTAGCATTGTCAGCAACACCCCTTCATAGGCAATCCTATTCATTGTTCGAAGTCTCTGTTTTGTGCGGTACGTCGTGCTACTCGTGCCTGCTTGTCGTTCTCGTCATCGGTTCCCTGCTGCTTAGCCTTTACCAGATGTTTCTTGTGCCTCGACTGCTGTAGTCAAGAGACAACTGTTGAGTACATTATTGGCCGTCGTCACGTATGGCGACTTTCATATTCTTGGAACCAAGCTGAGAGATGGTCATGAAAATCCGGTTTGCTTGCGCCCTGGCAAGCGACGTGAAGCCGCGTTGAAGATGACGGGCTGCCTTCCTTAGCTCGGCAACGCTTTGCGAATGGATTCGACAGCCTGGATCTCAGTATGCTTGGAATTATCCCTTGACACGCGTCGTGGTCGTGCTGGTGCGTTGATCATGCGTGTATCGAGTACAAGCCGTTCAAATTAGTCTTGATCGTCCTCCAGAATGCGTTAGACACAGCGCAGTGTATCAGAAGAGATAGAGACGAAGTCAGATGAAGACACGGGGTCGTCGTTGGCTGTGCCTGCTGCGATGCCAGCTCGAGACTGCTGAGCTGATTTCGTGAATGACGAGGGAAAGACGCTTGATTCAAAGACATTGAGGAACACTCTAGAATGATGATCATCTCTTGCAAGAGCTGGTAGACGCACTACCAGCTTTGCTCTGCATAGTCAAGGTTGAGGCTGTTGTAATCGAGATTGGCGGATATGCGAGGCTGTAGTCGTAGGTGATAGACACAGGCACGCAGGGCAGCTGCAGATAAGACTTGATTCGAATGGGGACCAAGAGTATAGCACTCTTGCCAGCTAAGACTAAACTAAAGGTCTCGTGCATGAGCGCTGACGTGGCAGAGAGATAACAGCGGAAGCAAGTGATCAGGGGATGTACTTGAATTCCTAACATGTTGGCTGTCCATTTGCTTGGCAGATTGAACTCAACCGCGCTAGGCAGAACAGCATTGATCTGACTTTGCTAGTCAGACATACTTGAGAGACAGTATCAAAGAGGAGACTGCAGAGATGCGCGTCCAGAGTGGAGCACTGACGTGTGCAGAGACTATAAATCGTACTGTTGTCTGTAGCGAGTAGCGATATCCGCGAGAATGATGGAGAGACCATCGTGAGATTTTGCTAGGCGGGCGAAAGACTTGTGCAACACCAAGTGGATTTGCATAACCTTGGCATCGTCTGGGGCAAAGAGATGAAAAACAGACAGAGATTTGCGCTATCGTCTACAACAGACAAGGGCGAGGGCGATTGAGTGTCCTGAATGGCCCGGTCCCAGGATGGCCCCACTGGTTCCTGCCGGGCACATTTGGGGATCGCTTGGGTTCAATGGGACAATCAGCGACTTGTCGGTCGGCTTGGCCGCAATACAGACAGAGACCATCGAGCATGCGTTGTGCCTTCCGGCGTCACGTTGGGCGGGTGTTAGGCGCTGACGCGTTTCTCGTTGTAAAGTAGCGGTATCAATTTCCATCGCCTGGATCTTACAGCTCTTCCACGGCAACGCGGCCAAATGGCGCGACTCGCGCGCCACGGAGCACCCGGAGACCGGCATGATATACTTTCCAGCTCGGCCGGATGCCAAGACCACTCTCAACGAGTTGATGAAGTCCTTTGCGACTCGCAACTCGGTTGCTTGAGCCAAGCGCGACCTTGCTAAACTCAAGCAAGGCGAAAAAGAAAACGTCAGCGTGCACTTGGCGGAATTTGAGCGCATGACAGCCTATTTGGACATGACAGACCAAACCAAGTGCGAAAGGTTGTTGCAAACCCTAAACACCAAAATCACAGAAGGGTTGTTCAAACTTGATGATCTCGCCGAGGATGACTACGCTTCCTTGGCTCAACAAGCTGTCCGAGTCGAGTCGCGCAATCTCAAGCGCAAGGCAATCACAGAAGAGTTCAGAGACCATCGCGCATGCGTTGTTCCTTCCGGGCGTCAGGTTGGGCGGGTGTCAGGCGCTGACGGTTTTCGCGTTGCAGAGGAGCGGTATCAATCTCCATTGGCTGGAGACCACCGGAAGAAGGACGAGCAACAGACGATCACTGCTCGACGGGCGGGTAGATCCGATGGCGCTTTGGAGTGGGATATTTGTCCAACATCGCGAATAAAGAATTGGCGGATTCCAGGGCCTTGCGCTTGAGATTGCGTGATTCGACTCGGACAGCTTGTTGAGCCAAGGCAGCGTAGTCATCCTCGGCGAGATCATCAAGTTTGAATAACCCCTCTGTGATCTTGATGTTGAGGGTCAGCAACAATCTTTCGCATTTGGTTTGGTCTGTCATGTCCAAATAGGCTGTCAGGCGCTCATATTCCGCCAAGTGCACGCTGATGTTTCCTTTTTTCGCCTTACGTGAGATTAGCAAGGTCGCGCTTGGCTTCAGCAACCGAGTTGCGAGTCGCAAAGGACTTCATCAACTCGTTGAGAGTGGTCTTGGCATCCGGCCGAGTTGGAAAGTATATCATGCCGGTCTCCGGGTGTTCCGTGGCGCGCGAGTCGCGCCATTTGGCAGCGTTGCCGTGGAGGAGCTGTAAGATCCAGGCGATGAAACTTGATACCGCAAAAACGTAAAGAGGGTTGAATAGTGCTAAGATACTGTTTGTTCAGAGACAAAGAACTCGAGAATTTCTATGCTAGCCAATTGTCTTCTTGGTTGCAAGTGAGGCAGCGTATGCAGTAAGCTGCCAGTTGTGCTTGCTTGGGCAAGAATTGCAATCAATGTCACATGTGGAAAGAAGAGCGAATTGAATTGTGCTAAGATACTGTTTGTTGAGAGAGAAAGAACTTACAAAAATCTATGCTAGCCAATTGTCTTTGTATTTGAGACGTAACGCCAAATGCCAACGCTGACAAAGACAGCTGTCTGTGTTGCCGCAAGTCGGAACGTACAGGAAATCACCGACGAGTCGTCCACAATATGCTTGCCAGCAGTGGACACGCAAGTGTAAGTATTCATGCTCGTGCTGCTCAAGTCCGTTTCGCAAAGCTTTTCGCCTGTTCCGTTGACAGAGCATGTAATCGCAGTTGTGGGCTTGACAAGCCATGGATGCTGTGAAGTTTCATACGGGACACTAGGTGCTGATAGGTTAGTATTGCAGGAAACTCGAGACACATACTCAGCAAGAACGCAGTGAGGCTCATAGTTCTTTGACGTGAGGAACCTCCAGATCTTGGTCGTTTTGGATTAATAATGACAGCGCCCGTGTGTCTCGATCCCCTGAGACGTTTGTGCATTCCCACAACTCCATTGCCTTGCGCTTCTCCGTCTTTCCCCCGTTCCTCCGGATCTGGGTCTTCGATTTCGCCTGCGGGATCCGATACAGTCTCACATAAGACTCCACTTCCATAAGGATTGACATCAATACAAATCTCGTGATTTTCACAGTTTTGGTATTCCCAAATCATTGGTTCACCGTCACATGAGACTTGAAATCTTGTGGAGTCCCCCCCATCGGGGCGGCAGTGGATGAGACGGATGTTCTCTCCAATCTCATCGCATAGAGTTACTGTAGGAGTTCTGAGATCACCAATGGCGCGTTTCTGCAAATTCGATCTGACAGCTTGCTCGAAAGCATCCTCGTGGTGTTCGTTGGGCACGACTGTCGCTGGGTTTGAGAGATCGTTGGCCTGAATAACTGATTCCAGTACGCCGATTGGAATTCCAACCGTAGCTGCAATCGATGAAAGGTTGTCGAACTCCGTTGCATACAAGATTGGTGGATTGAACATCGTTGACAGGACTTCAGGAGTGTTCAAGCTTGGCAGTTGCAATTGTGCACCCGGTAAAACACCCCTACCACAAAAGAACAATCCAGCCATGACCAGTACAACACAGACGTATTTGTGCCACTTGCAACGCAAGAGATGATCAATTCCCAGTCGTAGAGTCATTTGCAGTTGTCGTTGTTGTACTGAGTGCGACAGGGAGCGGCAGAAGTCTTTGTTTGACGCTGCAGATTTTTGACGAAATGCTGATGTGATGCGACCATGCGTATGCCCTACGCTGCAGCAGCATGACATTTGTTGATTGAATTGCTTTGGCTTATGGCCATATGATCCATATGCCTCATTTCCTTTTGGGTCATTGAGTGGCAATTGCATGCATTGAACTCCTGTTGCAATTGCAATGTGAAATTTCAGGGGAACTTCGAATGAGAGGAAAGATTGCATAGACAATCTGGCCTCAAACTCTCTTCCAGTGTTGGAAACCGGACTTCTGAGGTGAGCAGAGGCGCTCTGCTCTTCTCTTCTTTTTTCCATGCACCTTGCAAGTCCACTGCTTGTCTGTCCGGTCCAGACCGCTGCTCCTTCTCCACCATGCCATTACAAGACAAACAGAGCAGCTGCCACGTTTTCACAGCTGCAGGGTCGCCCTTGAGTCTTTCCGCTTACAGCTTCAGGGATATATGCTAAGGTATGACTCTGATGACGCTGCATTCCTCTCCTGCGAGGTGTCCTTCACGTACAAAGAGCGCCAGTGTGGAACAGCAATTGTTACTCGAAAAGCAAACATGACAAGTGCGAATCGCAGCTGCGATGGCTTCAATCAGAAAGCAGCCTGAAAAAGTGCAAATGGCAGGAAGAGTAGGGGGACAGATCTGACAGCTTCAGGAACACGTTTCTGAGAAGGCAGCTCCCAACGAAGACTAGCAGCTGCGACACACAAGGTGAAAGACGTGCCGTGCCGCTCAATGCTTGTTAGATATCAATGAGCTTCGAGATTCTGCAGAATTCGAAGTTGGGTGCAAGAGGTGTCTCCTGATGAGCATTGACTCCTGGAGGCAGCCCAGCAGCGATGCCCTCTAGAGACTAGTACGTTTGACTGGTTGGGAATTCGATGTGAGCTCCGAATAGATCTGACACCATTGAGGTCAGCTCCGTCAGCTAGCTCCCTGACGTAGCCCCGAATCGAGTATTGAGGGTAGAGCGTAGCTTGTAGCTCGGTGGTAAGCGCACGTAAAATGCTCCCGAGCACGACTGTAGGCGAAAGCTCAACAACGACGCAACATACTATACGGAGGTTGAAGCAGCGTGCGCTTGGCACCAAGAGAATTGATCATTCTCGATTCCGCAATGCACCCATAGAGGCTAAAGTAACAAGTTACTAGCAACAACTAGTGCTTCTTCAGCGATGTCTCGCTCCCTTTGGAGCTATTCATTTTAGTGACAGCTTTTCCTAGTCGATGTGCTGCGCAGCTGTAGAGCTTTGAGCAGCGGGGTCAAACATTTACAGCTTAGTTCACGATCAACAGGCGGTTGTATGCTAGTCAGCACTTGGAGTTGGTGACAGACACGTGATTGGCGCCAGCACGCCCAGGCAGCCTGCGCTATGAGGACAACTGCTGCAACTTGCAAAGCCTTCGAGCAGCTGAGCCTGTAGCGTCTCGAGGGAGGGTATGGCTCGGCAAGATCAAAGACCCTGCTGAAGCTACTTGTGTCTGACAATCGTGCTTTATGATTACTTGATGTGATGCAGACATGTCGTGGCGAGCATACCAGCTCCTGCCATGAATGTATTCAAGCGAATGTGATGTACACAGCTATACCTTGGAGGAGCATGGGTTGTGTCCGGGCTGGGAACTGACAGTGAGGACTTGAAGACGACAGTCACTCCTTGCTTGCGGCTCCCCAACAGGACTCTTCAACGCCAACCCTTGCATACTCCCTAGCTTCTACACTTCTCAGTCTCATGGCTAGCAAACGCAAGATGTCCATTGCCAACAGCGAGCGCTTCACCATTCTGCCTCATGACGATAGCGCACGCAAGGATCAGTCTTTCCGTTTCAGGGTGAACTTGCATCCCAGCAAGGAAGAGCGTGCCATGGCTCGCAAGCGTCTCAAGCTAGCTATCCTTGGCTTCGCCGACTCCTTGTCGACAGACGCTAGTCTACAATCATCACCGGCTACTCCTGTACCATCTGCTACGCTGGAGAAGCACTCAGGAACCAACAAGAGCGTGTCTGATTGGGCAGAGTCGTGTGCTTCACTTGTCGCTGCTAGACCGTGTACAAGCACGCTTGACATTCGCACGCCTGGCAAGCATTCTGTACCTGCGCTGGAAGACACGGAGCAGTGTGTTGTCCCATCCTCACACTCAATACACACCATGACGCCGGTGCAAGATCATGCTGAAGATGTCTACGGAGCACGCTTAATCTTGGATATGCCAGACTATGCACTACCAACAGAAGTGATGACTGCTGCACAAGAGTCTATGATGACTACACTGCTGATGGAGGCACTGCCAGAAATGACGAGTGAGGAGTATATGGACATGACTGCGTGCTATGAGGAGCGATTGAAGGAGCGTCGAGAGCTTGTGCTGTCGATGTTGGATAAGCAGCTTGGTGTGTGTTCTGATGTGCTTCTCTCGAGTGTCCTGAGCAAGGTCTAGTCCTCTTTGTACGTTGTACCCCTTTAAGTAGCCTTTTGCTCTGTTTGTCCTTGTCCTAGGTTGCACTTTTCCCAGTCAGTTGAGTAACTTGAGTCGCTTCACTTTGGGCGGTGGGCAAACGCGAAATTCAACTCAAAGCACAACCTCCATCATCAACCACCATGCCGCCCAGGAAGAAGGCCACGGCAGGCGAGAACAAGACAACCGCAGACATCGTGCAGGTCCTCGAAGGCGATGTCTCTGCTCCAAGCACGCCCACCTCCAAGAAGGCCCGGGGAAAGGCCGCCGAGGCCTACACCAGCGTCACTGAACGAGTCAAAGCAGAGTTAGCTGCGGAACTCGGCGCTCAGCCCTTTGCCAATGACTTTATGGTGCTCCTTGCCATCAACATGTTCGCACTTGTTGTTCGGCTCTATCACATCCAGTATCCATCCTCGGTCGTCTTTGACGAGGTGCACTTCGGTGGCTTTGCAACAAAGTACATTAAAGGCGCCTTCTTCATGGATGTACACCCACCGCTTGCCAAGATGTTGTTTGCTCTGGATGGATGGCTCGCCGGTTTCAAGGGGGACTTTGATTTCAAGGATATCGGCATGGACTATCTCGAGCCAGGCGTACCCTATGTCGCTATGCGTATGATGCCTGCGTTGCTCGGTATCGGACTTGTCAATACGACCTTCCTCACTTTACGAGCAAGTGGCTGTTCGCCGCTCACTTCCATGATGGCGGCCTTCATGGTGACGTTTGAGAATGCGCTCTTGACGAATGCACGACTCATTCTCCTCGACTCACCGCTCATCACATTCACTGGCCTGACTGCTCTTGCCTTCCAAAAGTTTAGCTACCTCGATGAGCAGTCTGCAAAGCAATTGTCTGGTAAATGGTGGCTTTGGCTCACTCTCACAGGGCTTTTCCTCGGTGCAACGGTCTCCGTCAAGTGGGTTGGTCTCTTTACGATTGCATGGGTAGGTACCATGACACTCTTCCAACTCTTCACCAACCTCGGCAACCTTCACATCCCACTTCCCAAATTTGGCAAGACTTTTGCAGCGCGTGTGTTGTGCTTGATTGTATTGCCGATTCTCTTCTACATGGCCATGTTTGCCATTCACTTCAAATGCCTCGTCAATCCCGGTGAAGGCGATGGCTTCATGTCTTCCGAATTCCAATCGACCTTGAATGGCAAAGCCAAAGATCCCACCATGGCACCCGTCTTTCTCGGCAGTAGAGTCACCATCAAGCACTGGAACACACAAGGTGGTTACCTCCACTCACATGCGCACAACTATCCAGCTGGCTCGAAACAACAACAAATCACTCTCTACCCACACCGTGACGCCAATAATGACTGGACTCTCCTCAATGAGACATCCGTTGTGGATCCCTTGGTGGGAGAACCCATCCGTGTGCAGGATGGTATGATTCTCAAACTCTGGCATCCTGTCACCAAGAAACGCCTTCACTCGCATGATGTCAAGCCCATCGTCACCGAAGTCGATTGGCAAAATGAAGTCTCCGCATATGGATTTGACGGATTTGACGGTGATGCGAATGATTACTTCAAACTCGAAATTGTCCCTGAGTACACGGAAGCCGGTGAAGCGCGTGTCAATTTGACAGCCATTCGATCGCGTTTCCGATTGATTCACGTCATGACGGGTGGTGCACTGTTTTCGCATAAAGTCAAGTTACCTGCATGGGGATTTGAGCAGCAAGAAGTCACATGCAACAAGCAAGGCACAATCCCGAACAGTATTTGGTACATTGAAACCAATGAGCATGAGAATGCACCTGCAGACGCACCCATTTTGACCTACAAGAATCCTGGCTTCTTTGGTAAATTCTGGGAACTCAACAAGGTCATGTGGACCACCAATGCTGGCTTGGTTGAGTCGCATAATTGGGATTCAAGGCCGACTGCTTGGCCTGTTTTGTCGAGGGGTATCAATTTCTGGGGCAAAGACATGCATCATGTCTACCTCATTGGCAATGCATTCGTGTGGGCACTCGCTACCGGTGGTATTCTCGCATACTTTGCATTCAAGGCATTGCTTGTCTTGCGTTGGCAGCGTGGATACAAGGACTACACCACAGTTCGTGACCTCTTTGGCTATGATTTGCGTACTGCCACATTTGTCCTTGGTTGGGCCTTCCACTACCTCCCCTTCTTCCTCATGGAACGACAACTCTTCCTTCATCACTACTTCCCAGCCCTCTACTTCTCCATCCTTGCCTTTGCGCAACTCTTTGATTTCGGTGCAAAACGCGTCACTGCGAATCTCGTCTTGCCTGTTTCGCTCGGCATTATCGTTGCTAGTGTTGCTGTATTCTACAATTTCGCACCGTTGGCATATGGCTTACAATGGACAAAATCAGAATGTGAAGCAGCACAATGGCGATCTACATGGGACTTTGATTGTGGAACATACCCAGAGACGTATGAAGCGTACTACAACGGTACCTCTATTGATGATATTGCAAAATCAATGTCCTTGGAAGGAGCACAGCAGACGAGTGTTGCTGCTGCGAAAGTGAGTCCTGCTCCTGCTGCAGCTGCACCAGTTGAGAATGTTGTGCCTGTAGAAGAAGTTCCTGTGGATACGCACATTGCTGAACCTGAAGCAGATCCTGTGCCATCACCAAAAGCAGAACGACCACAGCCGCCGAGCATGATTAATGGTCAAAGCGTCTCTTACTCGACCTCACAACAAACCATTTATCAGGATGAGCAAGGCAATATCTTGGATCCTGAAGCTGTCAAGAAGATGCAGAATGTGCAGTTTGTGACACGGTATGATACGATTATGGGTGATCAACCATTACCAGCCAGTGTCTCTGCTGCAGCTGCAAAGCTAGCCATTGAAAAAGTACAAGGTGAATTGGCACAGCGAGAGGCGAATACAAAAGTGGAGCCCGGAGAGGAAGATCCTGTGGGTGGTGAGGATTCTGGCAGACGTGCTCCTGCTGCTGCAAAGGTAGAGTTGTAGTCAGACCAGGGATGGATGGTCTTGTATGTAGGGTTTAGAGTCTTCGCGGATTACTTAAGCGCCAAATTGCCGAACAACTCCACAAAGACCATCAACCGCAACGCCTTCTGCTGAATACCGCTTATCTCTGCTTCATCTCTGCTGCACTCCGTTTTGCTCTGCAATGTATCGGACACAAGCTTTCTATCGCTTCTGCGCTCAAGCGCGATCGGCGCACTCCTATACTCGCATTAACACTGCAGCTTCCCCGCGCTTCGTACCACGCGCTACCTCTGCCTTGGGCCCTTGTATAATACAAAGCCAACCTGCTCATCAGCTTGCTCGCCGTTGTCTCTTCACCTCTTCAGTTTGGGTGACACTTCTCAATACCTCTCATCAGCGCGCGGCGCAGCATGCCGCTCAAGTCGGCGTCAGAGCACGCGCTGCCTTTACATCCATTCAAGCGCGCTTGACTCATCTTGTTCATTCTCAGAACTCATCAACTCTGTTGCGGTCGCGTATGCCGGCGCGTGCAAGCCACCGGATCATGTGGATGAGACAGGTCGGGTATGGCAGTCGTGTTGCGAGTGCTAGCTACGTTGAGCATTCACCAAGACCTTCTCTGCGCCTACAGAAAAGCTCATTCTTGGTGAACGACTTTGACAGTCGAGCAACGTTACTAAAATGGCGGATTCGAACAATGATTGCTGATGAGTCGACATGGCGCCCAGACCGGCTGACTATCTCCATATCATCCCGGACAGAACGCATCACACAGCGATCTTGGCTGAACGTACCTGTCGATGTGGCCGTTTTGCTTGATCGATTCGACGGCTGGCTTTTGCAGCAATTTGCTCAATGGATCTTACGACTGTTTGGGTGGCAAATGACACTGCTGGAGCGTGTTCAGCACTTGCTAGCTAGACCTGCTGTATCACTTGTGGCAGTTCATGATACAGACATGGATATTGCTCGAGCTGCAGCAATGGCGAGACTGGTCGCCTGTGCTCGGCCTGTACAGTGAAGCGTTGACGCTTGAGTTGCTTTGTACAAGTGCAAGAAATGTTGGATAAGCTGACAAGGACCAGCCGGGTTTGAAAATGTCGATCCAACCTGTACCGAGGGGAAGTACGAGGCAACAATAATGGAGCTGGAAACAGATGAACTGTCGTTCAAGAATTGTTCACTTGTTGGCAATCAATTGCAGTCCCCCGACAAAGAGGCCATTGGTAGAGCACCAAATCCACATGGAGGTCAATAGCCAACTGCGCGATGCTATATGGCCGTAAGCCGGACTCATTGCACCCGCCCGTACTCGAAGACACAAAGTCGACCCGATTCTTTCGTCAACTCTCGGACAAACAGTATACTGCAGCCCGAAGTCAAGAATCTTACTGAGCTGATCTGCGAGCTTTGAATAGGCAGTGGCCCTGTAGGCTTGGATATGTTTTGCAACATCTTGTTGGACGGAACATGCAAGCCATTAGGAACACACGTGAGTGCGTCAGTCAGTGACGATCGACTGCCTGAGCCAGCCTGAGCTTCCTTCAAAAAGCTATGGATATGTCTGGCTGCTGTCAATCTCTCAGCAATGCGCGCTCTCAATGAGAGTACAAGTACGGCTCGATGCTGACTCACTAGCTGGGCTTCAGAAGGTTTGCCATGGCATCTCACGACGGAGAGGAGCATTATTCTGCGTCTTAACGAATGGCGATGTTCCCTTCATAGACTAGGTATAGTTCTTCATGGCAAGGAAAGCTGAGATTCTAACTTGCCATAGTTCAGGTCAAAGAGATAATTTCTAATTCTAGTTCTGAACTGGGGCATTCTCACATGGTGTGAAGGATGTATCCTGTAACGACGCATGTGGTGCGTCAGTTGCCGTAATGGCGCAAATTGCACCGTCCTTCTTGATGTCCCCGACGAGCGTTTTGGGTCCATCTGTGTTCTTCCAGCCCCAAAGACTGACTTGGCAATAGATATGCTTAGGCCTAGTAGGATCACTGCGGAGGAAATCGTGTTGTTGAGAAGACTGGCACGGAACTGTCGAGTTTGAAACCACAAACACACCTTTTCCGTAAGTCTGACAACTCTGAGGTATATTCTCGTCCTCCGCAGGGTGGGCTTCAGTGCCGTCCTTGAACGAAGCAGCCATGTCTTTTGCTTTGACATAAATAGAACCTGGCCCGCCATTGCATTGGATCTCCTGGCGCTTCAATGGGAACTGGATCAGCGTCTGCGGCCTTGTGTCAGATCCCATAGGCTGGGCGACGATGACGGTGCTGAAAGCCAGGGCAGTCAAAAGAGATTGGGAGAGCATCCTTTGATGGTGTGTCGAATCTTACGTTTGGAAGTGCCAGACGGAACCCTTTATAGACACGCTCGCACGGAAGCGCAGTCACCCGACAAAGAGGCTTTGACATCTAGCCTCGTGGATATCGTATTGATGCTCTGTTGGGTCAATGTTGTAGTTGCCTCGCATCGTGTTGACGGCCCGTCGGGCAAATGTCAGGCAAACACAACAAATCGCGCAAGATGCCGATTGCCGATTGGTTGTCGTTCGGCTGGTCCATGGTGTAGCTCGCCGAATGGCAGTCGAAGCTGATGATGCTATTGATAGCAAATGTCTCCTGGACAAATAAGAGGTCGCGGTCTAGACGTTTGTTGGGCTGGTTCGCGAACCAGAGATGTTTGTTTGTTCTAGTGGTCCAGGTGCGGAAGACATCGCCGTAGCATCTTGGCGTATGGAACACGCACGAGGAGAGAGCTCAGCGCGAAGGTTTGTAATTCCAGCGCTGATATTGATGAGGCCACTGTACGTGAAGCTGTCGATGCTTCGTTATGAAGAGAGATAGCAACATAGAGCTTCTGAAGACGGAACAAGTGGCTGTGCCGCTGAGTTCCTATATAGGCCATAGAGTCCTGGGAGAAGCAGGTATGTAGGACAACGAAACAAAGAAAAAGAAAGCAACATGTTGCCAACCTCAGACATGACTAGTAGCAGGCACAGAAGAGCGCATGCAGCTTGTCATGCATCTAATGCCAGAGCCTTTGAAAGCCCAGACCTAAGAAAAGGAGGGTTTGCTGCATAATCTACAGTGTCGTAGGTAGCAGCTATACGTTGGACGTCGTCGGTGGATATCAAATTTCGAGTTGACGAGCTGAATCGACGTCCGTGGCAACACCAACTTCAATTTTAACAAGTCGCCAGGCTTTCTCTGCACCTACAGAAGGGTTGACCCCTGACAGTGATTTGAACAGTCAGGCAATCTTGCTGTGACGGCAGATTCGTGCAGGGATCGGTAGAACCAACATAGCTCCACACTGGCTGACTGCCTCCATCTCGTGCCGGATAGACTGCATCCCTCATGTACAGCGATCTTGGCTGTATGCACCTTTCGACGTGACTGTCTTGATTGTTCGAGCAGATGGCTAGCTTTTGCAGAAATCTGCGCAATGGGTCTTACGACTGTTTGGTGGCAAATAACACTGCTAGAGCGAGTTCAGCACTTGCTTGATAGACCTGCTGGATCAGTTGTGGCAATTCATGATACAGACACGGATATCGCTACTGTCATCATCTCAGCAATACGCGCTCTCAACTAGAGTACAAGTACGGCTCGATGCTGACTGGACAGCTAAGCTTCATAAAGTTTGCCAGGACATCGCACTACTGTCAGCAACACTATTCTGCGGCTTAACGAATGGCGATGTTCCCATTATAGACTTGGTATAGTTCATTATGGCTAGGAAAGCTGATTGCAACTTGCAATAGTCCAATTCAGAACGTAATATCTAATTCTAGTTCTGGTGATCAACTGTCTCACACGGAGTGTTGACTGGTCCACGGATCTGTGGTGCGTCAGTTGTCGTAATGGCGCAAATGGCCCTCGCCTTGATGTCCTTGATGAGCGTTTCGTGTCCATCTGACTTCTTCCAGCCCCAAAGACTGACATGGCAATAGTCATTCCCAGGCGTAGTAACATCATCCTGATAGTAATCACCTTGTTGGCTAGATTGGCACGGAACTGTTTTGGTGACCACAACTAAATCAAGCCCGGATCGCAAACAAGTCTGAGGGATTGCCCCGTACTTCTTCTGAGAGTAAGGGAAGACTACGTCGTCATCCTTGAACCAGATCGCCATGTCATTTGCTTTGACAGAGATGTAACCCTCCTGGTTCTTGCATTCGACCAACTGGGTCTTCGAAGGGAAGTGAATGGAATTCTGCGTTTTCATTTCAGATTCCGTAGGCTGGGCGACGATGAGTGTGCTGAAGGCCAAGGAAGTCAAGAGAGATTGGGAGAGCATCTTCTGATGGTGTGTTGGTTCTTACGTTTGGAAGTGCCGGGATGGTCCCTTTATAGACACGTTCGCACGGAAGCACAGTCACCCAACAAAGAGGCTCTGGCATCTAGCCTCGTGCATGTCGTATGAATGCTCATTTGGGCAAATGTTGTAGGTGCCTCACCTTGTGTTGATGCTCCGTCGCGCTCACTTCACTTGAATACAACAATCGCTCCGATTGCCGATTAGTGGTCGTTTTGCAGGCCAACGCTGAGCATGTAGCCTCGTGGTCGTCGTTTCCATTCCCATTCGGGAGTTTGCTGTACTTTCCTGACATGAATCTGGTCGTGTGTAGCATAGAATCCTCATGAACATCGTGTTCGACGTGCTGGTCGCAACTTGACGCGCTGTCAAGCTTAAGCAAATGCCTGGCAAACACAACACCGAAATTCGCAATGCCGATTGGTACGTCGTTCTCCTCGTTCACGCTCACATGGCCTGCTTCAAGGCTGTTTGCGGATGGTCGACTCCTGTGCATGCAGTACCCTGCGGTCTAGACCAAAGCTAATGCTGGTCTCAGTGGTCTGACAGTGCCAGCCTGCGAAATTTTGTTTGCACTGGCCTAGGTGTGGGACACTTTTCGTCGTATCTCGACAAGTGATCCATGCATGCTTAGAGGACCCATAGTCACTTGAATGTTCAGACCTGTACGCTTCTCAACAAACCTGATATCTAGCGTGAGATGAGGCGGTCGATAGACAAAGCCCAGTACATTAGAATGTTTACGGGACGTGGAGCTCTCGATGATATATTGAGAGAAAGAACAGCGTCAGCGTTCAACTGTATGCAGCTTCAAGCAAGACAAGCCTGGCTTTCCTTCCACGCGCTATAGCCAGCTTATAGGAGACTCTAGTAATGTCAAAGAGTGGTAGTGCGAGACTGCTCGTCAAGGTGGACAACGTGATTGTGCGGCCCCACTTTCCCGGGGAGAAGCGAAGCATCTATACAATCACCCCGCTAGCCTGCGGACATTCTTGGACCGATAGACCTAAATAGTCTACTTGAACGCCCTCGTACAGTCTCTCGAAAGACAACTCATCAGACATGGCTTCCTACCCTGTTCAGCTGTGCGAGCTAGACAATGGCGTCAAACTAGCGTATCGCCTCGCACGACCTCTCGATCAAAGCAAAGAGACCATTGTCTTGTTTCATTCCTTCTTGATGGACTCGCGTCTCTATCTTCCTCAGTTTGAGGATGATTCGTTTGCGGCATTCAATCTGGTTGCTGTTGATGAGCACGGACACGGCTATACGGAAGGGCCCGAGGACTTTACCTTCTGGGACTCGGCTCGCGATGGCCTTGCATTGATGAAGGAACTTGGTGTACCGCGCTTCTATATCCTCGGAACGAGCCAAGGCGGCTTCATTGCCATGCGCATGGCTCTCCTCGCCTCAGAATCGACCGACCCGGCCGCTCAAACCGCCGTCAAAGGTCTCATCCTGCTCGGTACGAATGCCGCCTCTGAAAGCGACGAAAACAAGCAACTCTTCAAGCAAGTCCGTGACTTTTGGTGCTCAACCGATATTCCAACAGAAGACGCCATGCGTACCAAGACGGGCAGTTTCGGCGGGCCAGAAGTGGTCGGTGAAGAGACGTACCGGCAGATCTGTGAGAATTGGCGACGTCGACATTCAGGTTCTCGGGGATACGACCCTGCTATGCGATGTTTGTCCGGTCGTGACTCCATCGTCGATCGACTTGGAGAAATCAAGGTGCCTGTCTTGGTGATGCATGGTACGGCTGATACGATCTACAGTGTTGCTGGTGCGCAACAATGGGCCAAGAAGCTTCCTAATGTGTGGTCCTTCAAAGTTGTAGATGGAGGCTTCCATTACTTGAGCTTTACTTCACCTGGTACCGAAGCCTGCGCAGAATACATTCCACTGTTCATCAAGTCGACACTCTAGAATGGTCTCTGGCATTTCAGGGACTCTCAGGGGCTGGAAGGATTTTGACCTCTTGTTTGCTGGGCTGAAGCTCGATTCTTATCAGAAGCTTAAGCAGCAGCTTTTCTCTAGTCATGTACAATCTACATTCACTAAGTACTTACCTCAACATGCTTCTGCACCTTATCTTCGCTTGCCTTCTCCACTGTGCGTATCCCAACAATATACACTTCAGAAGCACAGGCTCTTTTCAATGCGCGCACAATGTCGTTATCAACGCAAAGGGACTGGCGTCTATGATTCGCTCCTTTGGAATGATGGCCAACCCATGGATCACAATACCTTTTGAGCACAAGAGTTGGCACACACCAGCGAAGGGGTACCCCGAGTGCAAGCATTCAGATTACCTGGTGAGTCGTAGTAAGCCACGTGGATGATGATGGAAGCTGACGACAGATGAACTTTGAAATCGTTCCACCGGGCCTTGGAGAGACTGCTGTACGTCAAATGCACATCTTGGGGTACAGGACCCCGTCTGGCGATGTTACATTTTGTGGGTTGAGGATGCAGACGGATCATATGAGAGGCCCATACACGGAGTGTACGTGGTCGCCACTTACACGCAACAATGGCTTTGGTGATTTGAAGTGAAGGCCCCTCCCGCACACAAATACATCGTAGAGATAGCTGCAGTATTGACACTGTATTGTTGATTTGGGCGACGAATGTTTGTGCCATCTGATTGCGTCCTCTCAACAACAACGACCAACAGCGAGCCACAAGCAGCAACGACAGCAAGCACGCCCACAGGCACACGGCCCAGGCAGAGATATGCCTCTATAAGCATCTATATACACTAAGCAACTTCCCTTCTTTGTCTCATGGCATCTCTATTCAAGTCCAAGAAGAAGGGCCAAACAGCAGGCGGCAGCGCACAAACCCCGTCGCCCGTGGGCTCCATGGACCGCCTGCAAGGCAACTACAACGCAGCAGCGAACCATTCGCCGCTCGCCAATACGAGTGAACCAAGACGCGAGCGGTTGCAAAGTGGTAGCGGACACCTACCGAAACCCTTTGGCAGTAGCGCGCTCGTCAATGGTCAAAGCAACAATGCAGGGACTGCCAACGCGACACAAACACCGCAATATCCATGGTCGTCTCGTAAATTGAGTAATCTCAACCCTTTCCCACGTTATGGACACGCGACCAATGCGCTGGCAGGCAAGGAAGGTGGTATTTACATTTTCGGCGGTCTTGTCAAGGAGCATGCCAAGGCTGACTTGTGGATCATTGAGACGGCTGGGTTGCAGGCGTCACAGGTCGCAACAACAGGAGATAGACCCTCACCGCGGGTCGGCCATGCTGCGCTGCTAGTTGGCAATGCATTCATCGGTAAGTGTTCAACTAGCGTGCAAATCGATACTAATTTCCAGTCTTTGGAGGCGATACGAAGCAGAATGGAGATAACGCCGGTGGTGACAACGATGAAAACCTATATCTGCTCAACACATCCACTAAGCTTTGGTCTGTCGCCAATGTCACGGGTGCGCGGCCGTCTGGGCGCTATGGGCATACACTCAACATGCTAGGTCCCAAAGTGCTCGTCTTCGGTGGGCAAGTAGACGGATTTTTCTTTAACGACCTTGTCGCATTTGATCTCAACACCCTCAACCATGCGAATCCGCGTTGGGAACTCATCACACCCGTCGAAGGCAGCGAACCGCCGTCCAGCAGAACCAATCACATTGCCGTCACGCACCTCGATAAACTTTATGTCTTTGGTGGTACCAATGGCGTGGAATGGTATAACGACATTTGGCGCTTCGATCCACTCACGCGCATCTGGACACTGTTGAAATGCTCTGGCTTTGTACCGCAACCGCGTGAGGGTCATGCTGCTTCTCTTGTTGGCGATGTTATTTACGTTTTTGGTGGCCGCGACATGGAAGGTAACGATCTCGGCGATCTAGCAGCTTTCAAAATCTCTACAAGCCGCTGGTTTACATTCCAAAATATGGGAGCCGGTCCAAGTCCTCGTTCAGGGCATGCTTTATCAACAGTCGACAAGCGTATCTTTGTTGTGGGTGGCGAAGGTGCCAGTGTGCGTGGTGATGAGCAAATGGCGTATATCCTCGACACCACGAAGATTCGCTATCCGGCAGACCCCAAAGCGCCCGCGCCTGATTCGCAGCTGCAAACGAGTTCGAATGGAGCGCCAGATTCACAGTATAGTGAGCCGCCTGCACAGTATCCACGAAGTGAAGCACCAGCGTATCCGCGCAGTGACAAAGAATCATCAAGCAATACGATTCGTTCCGTCTCTGGACAAAGTATCACCTCAACAAGTCGCTTGCCCTCCATTGGTGCGCCCCAGAATGCCTCATCGGGTATTGCTAGACCGTCGACGAGAGATATGCCTCAGTTGCAATCAACGCGGCGTCGTGTTTCAAACGTACCATCACCCAATGCCAATCTGCTGCAATCAAGTGTCATGCGGCCAAGTACGGCGAACACTGCGCGGAACGTCTCACAACCGAACCCGAGCGGCTTTAGGCAAGCGTCACATGGCTCTATGCGGGCCTACTACGGCAATGGCTCACAACTGCTTGATGAGAATCGTCAGCCGGTGAAACGGTCAGGCAGCTTGGACAGCTTGATGGATCACACAGACAAACGATCTTCCAATACACCTACGAGGTTGTTGAGTGAGCGACAGGTGGGCAATCAACAAGAGACTTTGCTACCACGGCAATTGACTAAGATGTCATCCATGGATTCCATCAAGCAAGATCGAAACATGGCACCACTGCAACCGCCGCCGCGTCTCACTGTGGATACGCGCGCAAGACAGCTTGTCACACCTCTTGACATGAATGAAAATGTCGTTCGTCCGCACAGAGAAGCCATCAAGGATAGTCCAGAAACTGTGCTTGCACCACCTCTGCGGCACAAAGCGTCTCTAGACCAACTAGACAGCCTCAATGGTGCACCACTCGCGTCTGCAACTTCAGCAGTCTCCACCATGGAGTTGCGTTCAAAAATTGCATGGCTGCAAGCAGAACTTGGTCTGGCTCGTCGACAAGGTTATGTTCCCAGAGAAGATGCTGAGCAAATTTCAGAAAGTCAGCCAGAACCCTCTCCAGAGCTACTCGCCGTGTATTCGCAAATATCAAATGTTAAGGAAGAGCTCGAAGCTGCCAAATCCGCAGTTCAAAGTCAAGTGGCGCAGCTTCAAAGTGAACGCGACGTTGCACTACGAGAAGCTGCGTTTGAACGAGCGCGCAATGTAGCGCTTCTACATGGCAATACGGACATGTTGTCGTCTCTTGAGCATACGCGCTGCAATGATCTGGAGGAACGTCTTGGCCAGGCTGTGTGGCAACATACTCAAGTTCAGCGTGAAATCGATGGCCTAAGACGAGAACTGGCCGCGAAGGAAGTTGCTCATGAAGAGCACAGCGCGACCCTCGCTTCTCATGCTGAAGCGTTGACGGGCTATGAGAGTCGATATGCTGAATTATTGGAGCAGCACGAATCATTACAGCAAACGCATACAGGTCTCTTGACAGACCTTGAACAACATCGGCATCGTGCCGTCACTGCCGAATCCACCTTGTCGCAGCGGTCCGTGGATGCAGACAAGTTGCGAGATTTGGAGCAGCGGCATACACAACACCTAGCAGTCGTTGAGCAGACGCAACTTGCAGTCGAGCGTGCTACGATGCAAGCGAAAGCGGCCGAAGAAGCACTCGAGAAGGAGAGAGCGGATGCACTTGATTTGCGACAACAGCTGGCAGTCATGCAAGGCGAGCTTGCCAAAGTCAAGGCGGAGGCAGAGGCGCATGTCACGCACAAGGAAACATTACAGCGAGACTTGGCTGCTGCGCGTGAAGATTCTGAAGTGACACGCAAGAGTCTTGCATCTGGCTTGACGGATCTTGTAACACGAGCACGCAACTTTGGACCGCATGATGATCCAACGCTTTTCAAGAGTCAAGTGGAGAATATGTCGCGTGATCTTGACGCGACGCGTGCGTTGCACGAGACTGCACGACAACAATCGGAATCGCATGTTGCAGACTTGACTCGTGCAAGGGACCAAATTGCAAAACTCGAACGTGAGTCGCGGGAAAATCAGAGACTTCGACTTGCTGCACAACGACAGCTTGCTCAATTACAGCGCGAGACTTCGGCCCTCGAAGCCAAGCATACTGCTGCTGAGAATCAAGTCAAGGAGAAGCACACACAGCTAGAGGAAACACAAATGCGATTGATGACTTTGCAGCAGCTGATACAAGAAAAGGCGACAAACTCGGAGGAATCTATCGTTCGACAAAACTCAACGGAAAAGCGGCGTTCACGTATGCTGACTTCACCGTCTTCGTTGCGTGGGTCTGGCGGTTCTGCAACGCCAGATACATCGCGCTTGCGCGAGGTGGAACAGCGTCTGGCAGAGGCCGTGTCACTACAAAAGGAGATGCAGCAATCTCATGACAAGGCTGTTGCGGAGTCCAAAGTATTGGCACAAAGGCATACTGAGTCCGTTGCGCGACAGCAAGAGGCTGAAGCACGAAGTATTCGTTTGGAGCAGGAGCTTGCAAGATCCGGCTCTGCTGCTGGGTCACAAGTTGATGATGCTTCTACCGAATTACGAGGTCCTTCTACTTCAGCGAATGAGCTGAGTGCCGTTGCACGGCGTGCATCCGTGCGTCAATCGTCTCTACCAAAAGAAGTAACACTAGCGCAAGCACGCGCACAAGAAGCCGAAAGGCAGCTTGCAGAGTCGACGCAAAATTATAAGGATCGTTTGAGTCAACTTGAGGCTGATTATCAATCTGCCGTGCATTATGTCAAGGGAACTGAAAAGATGCTGCGACGAATGAAGGAGGAGCTTGGCAAGTACAAGTCTGCAAATGCGCGTCTGCAGGCGCAGCTTGATGAGAAATCGACGAATGGCGGCGCAGAGCATGGAGAGCGTGGGCTAGGTGGTGCTGATGCTGCGCCGGGAGTTGCGGAACTTGAAGCTCAGCTCAAGAGCATTACTCATGAGCGTATTTTGATGAGCACAGAGCTGGAACAGTCAAAAGCTGCCTTTGAAACGCAACTATCATCGCACCGATCCAAGATTCAGGACCTGGAAGCTCAATTGACCAAGCACCGAGACTCGGCAAGCGATCCAAGGTTGGTCAAGCAGATGGAGCAAGAGTTGGAAGACACCAAGCTTGCCAATCAGAAGCTGGATTTCGAGAACCGTGACCTGGAGCGTCGAATGAAGGAGGCTGAGAAGAAAGTATCGCTGCTGCTGGATCAATTTGAGCAAAAAGTGGACACATACAGGCGCAGCATTATTGTTACGTCGCCTGCTTCTCCTGAGCATGAAGATTCGCCGGCTCTGGACAGCAAGGCGAGGACCTCGTCAGCGCTGGATTTGCTGGCAAATGAGTTGGACCAGCTTCGGTCGCATTGGCAGCAGCAACAGGCTGTGCGAAGTGCAGCGACTGTTGCCGATGAAAAGGAGCATGGGCATCCTAAATAACCTTCTGCCGTGTAGACTATTGTGTAGTACCTGGTGTTTGCAGCTGGACACTGTAGTGTCGATTCCTGTCCTGCTGTCCCATCTCGTCGCGTTTCTCGAGACGACGACCTCCAGTAACGGTACCATGGCATAGTGACCAAGTATCCTCGCACAGGCTCTGCTGGACTCGAGGTAACGGCCATGTCGGCCTATGACTACAAAAATAAAGTGGTCGTGATCACAGGCGGAGCATCAGGGATGGGCCTCTGCTTCATCACGCACATCCTGGCGCGCGGCGGACTAGTATCTTTTGGTGATATCAACACGTCATTGTCAAAGTCGCTCTTGCTCCAGATCCATGCCACGGCACCCCGGACTGTGTCGCGCTTGCTGTTTACGCGCACAGATATCAGAGATGCGCGGCAACTTGATAGCCTGATGAAGCGCACTGTCGAGGTGTTTGGGCGTATCGATCTGCTTCTCTGCGTTGCAGGGGTCAATGTGCCAGACTCATTTATCCCTGCCATGGGCAAAGCGAATGGTGATCCGTCTGCTGTAGAAGAGGCGCCGAATCTTCTCAATATTCAAGTCAATTTGTGCGGCACTATTGCGACAGTGTACAGCAGTCTGCAACATCTCTCTTCTGATGCATGCATCATTATCATTGCATCGACCACCGGCATCTATCCAAGTAGTGTACAGCCGCTGTATAGTGCAAGCAAGCATGGTCTCATTGGGTTTGCTCGAAGTCTGGCACCTCTTCTTGCCCTCGAAACTGCCAATTCTCCAATCGACAAAGGACGGCGCATCATCGTCCTGGCACCCAGCACCTACCTACCTCCAAAACACCGGCATTTGTCACCACCACCGCCAGAAATTCCAGTTCCGGCCTCTCCCCTGTTTCATGCTCCGGAGCGTAGTTCAACACCCCCAATTCGCACGGACGACGGAGGAAGTGGCGAGGATCTGTTCACAAAAGTGATTGGCGAGACACTTGGTTTTGTGGAAATGTCTACTATCCTCGGAACTTTAGACAGAACACTCAAACATGGCAAGAACGGTAATGTGATTGAAATTTTGCCCGATCGCGTCGCCATGTCAAGCTTCCCCGAGACGCCTGAGAAGATGGCAGAGATGGATGCGAAACTGCGTACAGCCCTGTGCGGTGGACAAAGAGCACCTGTGGCAGTCAAGGAAGAGGCCATGGATCATTCTTGAACATTGACTATGCTGATATGCTATTTTTGACGATATTGTGCGCACCAATTCGTAAAGTCGGTGAAGAACGCGGCACCGTATGCTGAACGCTTCTTGCTCATCCATTGTGCTTGACTAGAGGCATACTGGTCAATCAGCAGACGCATGGTTGCCTTGGCATTATTTGGGGCCGAATGGAGAAGCACTTTTGCGAGCAAAGTGGAACACTGCGATGCCATGGCTGCGAACGGTGGTGTAGGAGACAACCCAGCGAGTCGATGCACTTCTTGTAAAGTCGTCCAAGCTTCCGATATGCCTTGTTCGTCGAGTTGTGGCAAGGTCTTGAGCTTTGTCAATTTTTGCTTGACCAAATTGCGCGCCTTGTCAGCGAGCGCTACGTCGCTTGTGCTCTTGGCCGCATTGAGGATCGGCAGGACGCACAACATGACAAGGACACCACTACCATTCTCGCGGATGAAAATTTCGAGTAGATCCAATACTTTCGACTTGAGCTGAATAGTGGATTGCTTGAATTGCTTGGCATCTTGTCGTTTCGCTGCTTGTGCACTGGTTGCACTCTTGCGTCGTTTGAAGATATTTTCTAGGTGCGCGTCCATTTTGAGCATGGCATCGTCGTCCATCAATTCTTCATTTGAAGAATCATCTTCGTCCTCTATTGCTTCTGCTTTCCGCTTTTGTTGCGCTGCTGGTCCAAGTGCTGCAATCAAGGCAGCATCCAGTTCGCGATCTGCTTCTGTCTGCTCGTTGTCATCTTGTTCTTCCTCCTCCTCAGACTCAGATTCTGCTGCATCCTCCTCATCTTCCATCTCGTCGTCTTCATCATCATCACCCTCTTCATCGTCATCATCTTGCTCTTCCTCATCCTTATCAAACAAGCCCTCGCCAGTTTCTTGCGCCTCAAGCACATTCAATAGTAGTCGAAGATCCTCAGCCTGCATCTCTCTGGCAAACGCACTAAATACAGTCTCCACCAATTTCCGAAGCATGGCAGATTCTTTACTCAGCAAGGCAAGCAATAAATCAACCAGTGTTTGTAATGCAGGCGACTGTGACTTGTTACCGGCTGAAAGGGTATTGAGTGGTGCATAGGAAGCTTCGAGGTCTTCAAGCAATTCAACGCCATCTGGTTCGCCAAGATAGATGTGTAGGATGGAGAGACTGTAGAGCAATGAAAAGGCCAGACCTTGTGCTTGTTCACCAGGTGATTGAGCCTGTTTATACGCCTTTGTGGTTTCATTCAAATGTTGCAGCGCAGTTTGAAGAAGACTGAGGATCTGCTCATCTGGCGCAAGTCGTAGTGTGTAGTGCTTATTCGCAACGAGTGTGGAAATTTCGTGGATTGCTTGCACGGCGTACAATTCTTTTGAATCCTCGGTGTTGAGCTTACCGGGAAGAAGATGGCCAAGCGCAATGCTAATGCGAGCTTTGTACGTATCTTGTATAGCTGATGACAATGCCGGTTCGAAAAGATAGAGTACTTTCTTGCTTGACGAGGCATCAAATAGGCCACCACTAATGAAGAAGCGTAAGATGGGCAGCACCCATGAATCAGTCTTGACTGTTTTAGGTGACTTGAGGAGCGTGATCAAGATATCGGCCAGGTATTGTCTTGCTCGATCAGCATCCTTGGTTTCAGTACCGTCGAGGGAAGGCTTTCGGCTGAGCTCAAGCAGGAAAGTAGTCAAATTCTCAAATTCATCCTGAGGAACAGCGAGCATGATTTGTTCGCACGTCTTGGTCTTTGATAGTCGATCGAACATGATTGTCCCTTGATTTGTGTCCATGAGCTGCCTAACGACTGACATCGCCTTACTTGGCTGTGCTTCGCAAATGGCAACAATCTGCTGTAGTGTGCTCTTGGCTGCTTTGTGGAGGTATCGGTCTTCTTGTCCCATTTGGTTGATAAGCGTTCTGAGCAGGTTTGCGCTAAAGAGATCACTGACTTGTCCTGATGGGACCATTGCCAGTGCCGTAGGCAACAATTGGAGGCCGTGAAATTTGCGTTCATGCGAGGCACTTTGAGAGAACATGGCTTCATCTACCAATTGCCTCCAAAATCGAGCAAGGGTGATGGTCTCAGTTTCTGCAGAAGCATCGGCGCGAATGATTGCTTTGAGGAGAACGACCCATGCAAAGTGTAGCTTGGGTTTCCACGTACCTGTTGCTTTTACATCATCTGTTTCTTCAGCAGCATCGGCTTTATCTGTGACGCTCTGCTCGAGCATGATACTTGCAATGGCCGGCAGATTTTCGGAAGCCAGCAAGTTGTCGTTCTTCCATGTACCACCCAAAGCCTTCTTGGAGCCCAATCTGGTGCACGTCAAGTGAAGAGCGAGTCCTTCCATGGTCTTCTCCATATGACTACTTTCCAGCATTTCATGAACCATCTCTGCAGTCTTTCGCGGCAATTTTGCAAGTGACTTTGATAGTTTCCCTTGAGCCTTGCCTTGATTCGCAGCAGTAGCATCCATCATGTCCAATACTTGGATGATGACAGAGGCACAACTCTCACGAAGCCAGCCTTTGCTCAGACTTAGTTCAAATAGCATCCCTACCAGATCACGGATCTGCTCCTTCGATGTCTCCTTGCGCACAAGCATACCGGATGTGACGATCGCTTGGAGTCCGAATAAACGACCAAACTGGTAGTCTCGCGTTTCCTGGCCCTTGACGTTGCCAACGGGTGTTGTAGAGCGTTCGATGGATGCAAGGACGAAGGAGAGATCGATGAGAGGCAAGGCTCGTAGCAGTTCGGATAAGCATGCAGAGAAGCCTAGTCTCGCTGCTTCCCTGTTGGATGCCAGTCCACGAGACAGCCTTGTGTATGCATAATGCACATCATCTCCATAATGCTCCTTTAGCGTCTCGAGGTTGCTGACAGGCGCCGCTGGGATGGTGTCGAGCTTGAGGTGCTCGAAGATCTTGAGTGTCGCGTCGAGTCGTTTCTGCGGACTTTGATTGCGCAGGAGGTCGAATTGCTCGAGCAGCATGGTCACTGCGGAGTCTCTGAGCTAATCTCTTGCGACCCAGGGCACTAGCTAGTATCCAGTGAGTAAGCAGTAGGTCGTCGCATCTCTTTCTCGTCGCCAAAATTTATTGCGACAGGGAGAGCTCCTCTTGATGCTCTGGCTGTCTATAGAAGTATCTAGTATCACAGGGCATAGGGTGTAAGTAGAAGGTATATAGCATAGACTATGTCGTCGTGTCCTCATTATCCCCCTCGAGCCAGCTGCCAAACTTGGCCAGCCGCTGGGCTTCTTCCTCGTCGTCTTCATCACCAGCATGCTTAGCAGACCGCTTGTACTTCGTCTTGCCATCATGCAGGGTGGCCTCAACTTGTCGCCCCGCAAAGAAGCGGCCGTGCATCTTGCGTACACATTGTATCGCAGCGGCTGGCTCCTTGAAGCGCACCATGAGCACACCTGCTGGGTCTGCGTCGTAAATAACCACATTCGTCACCTCACCCATCGTTTCGCACTCTTCCCGTACATCTGCCTTGACTTCGAGCAGCAGGCCTGGGTCTTCATCCAGCTCAGCAAGTGTAAACATGTGCTTCAACACAACAACCTTGGCATGACGTCCGGCATCTGCTGTGGCATCCTTGCGGCCTGGCAAGAAGGCTTCTCGTTCATCTTCCGAACTCGACCAGTCATTCAGCTTTGCACGTAATTTCCCGGCTTTCTTCTTCTTCTTCTCCCGTAAAGTGCTTTCACTCACCACATGCTCACCAGCAGGTGGCTTGGCCTTGCCCTCTGCAGACTGCTCTGGTCGTGGCTCAAATGTAGCCTTGGCCACACGTATCCGACTTTTGCCATCACCACGCAAGTCAATATCATCCAGCATAGTGATGGCCAAACTGACACTCTCCTCGCGAAAATACGTGATGAGTGCGTCGCCCTTTTGAGAGCCATCGGGGTTGGTGTAAATCTTGATACGCGGCTGTGAGGTGAGTGGGTCTTCGCCAAGCAAGCCACACTTGCTGAATGTCTCTGCAAGTTCTGTCGCCGTAACACCCAATGGTAGGCCCTGTACATAAACAGCTGTCTCCTTCGGTTTCCGCTGAGGTGCACCAGAATCCGCAGTATCGTCGCCTTTCCGCTTCGCCTTCTTTCCAGAAACGCCATCTTCCTCTATCGCCTCCTTTCTGCGTTTCTTTGCAGGCACCGCTTCCTCTGAAACACCCTCTATCGCGTATGCCTTTTGCTGCGCTTCGATTTGTTCAGGCGACAGGACGGGGTGCCAGGCTTTGGTGGTTGGATCTTGTTCGAATGTTTGGCCGTCTTCATCTTCATACTCAAACCGACCGCTCACTTGATTGAACTCTGGGTCGTCTCGTGTAGACATGGCTCAATGTAGCCCCCTAGAGGAGCTCTTGTCGCAGACGTCGCGACTTTGGACGTAGCTGCACTCGCTTCAGATGGGCTCCAAGATCCTCTAGTTAAATGGTGACTTGGCTGTCTGATTATTGTTCTATCTGTCGCATGGCAGAGAGCACAAGGATAAAGACTATACACGCTTAGCCATACTGGTCTTAGTCATCAGACTCATCCCACTCTTCGAGCATCTCGACATGCACTGACGCATTCGGGTGCTCTCGCATGATCCGATCTCGCAGGTGATCGAGTTGCAGACCACAAGCCTTCAACTTGATCATTTCTAGACAAGGAGGCCACTTCATGAAGTCCAGATGAGACTGAAGTGCTGGTGTGTAGTAGTCTCGTTTTGTGAGGTGCATCTCATAGACTTTCAAGGGGCAAATGCAAAAGTAGTCGAACCACGTCAAGTGATCATCTACCTCTCCTGGATCCAGATCCGTGAGGGCGGTGTTCTTGACGATGAATGATTCCAAGCGAATGCTGGAGTCCATGAGACGTCGACTCCAATCTGCACTCCTGCCAACGAAAAAGCTCTCCTCGACAACACGATGCTTCAGCGTCTTTCCATGCAAAATCATAAAAGTACTATCAGTAGCTTCAATGGCATCAATTCGTGCTGTGTGGAGTTTGAAGAGATTTGGAAAGAACAAACCTGGCCAGAGGTCTGCACCTGTAATGAACTCGTCAAGCTCGAGACGCAAGTGAGTGATGTTCTTGGCTGACAGCAACAGTGAGTGGAGGCGTGCATCACATTCTCGAGCAGATTCATACTCCCCAATTTGCTTTCTGGGTCTCAAAGTGAGGGTAAAGTGACTGAGTCCAGCCAAGCTTGTTTTCGATTGACTTGCTTGAGCCACTGGAGGTTCGAGATTTGGCAGATAGCAAGTACGGTAGTTGATAAAAGACAGCTTCTTGAGCGTCTTCGAGGATGCTGCCAAAATGTCGTTCAATGCATCAACGACGTTGGCGGTGTAGATGACATTCTGCCGCGCAAAGCCATTCTTCCAGAAACCGTGCTTTGGACTCATATCATGCAGAATCAGTTCTTCCAGCTTCGTCAACTTGCAAAGATGAGACCGTACAGGGCCAGCGGAGGCAGTGTCATATGTTGCTGCAGGTTGAAGTAGGAGCTGAACACGAACTTCCAGTTTTCGCACAAACTCTGCAAAAGGCCGTTGCAGTATACTACCAAGACATCTACTGGATGTACTGAGTCGATTGATGTCCATGTATCTTAGCTGAGCAAAGACCAGAGGCGTTGCAATATCGTTGAGTCTCTGACACGTACTCCTTAATGCACGCAACGTGTCGTTATTGGCAATTTGGCATGTCTCGTCGTCTCCCGCTTCCAATACGCATCTGATAATGTGCAGTACAACCTCTGATGGGACTTTTGCGAGGTACTCAGGCTGTAGAGAACGTCTTGGGTTGTGTTCTGGACCACGTTGCAATAAGAACTCTTGCATTGGTTGCGTCAACTGAGCTTCCATGCCAAGACGTCCTCGAATGCCGGACTGTGTGGATAGAGTTGGAGCAGTGAGTCCAAGACAGACATCTGTCTCGTTGGTGGCTATGAGTTAAGGGTCTTCATCTCTGGTCTGTGATGGTCTGGCCATGTATTGTTTGTTGGAATTTCTCGGATACCCCTGAAAAATGTCGTACACAGTCTGACGATCTCGAAACAAGGCGCGGCCAGACCATCGCTGTCCAGTAGAAGACTACTGTCAAGGACCCACTAGGGAGTGATTCAAAAGTAAAAGTTATACAACAGTGACTACGCATACAAAAGCACTTTGAACAAAGCCTAAAACACAAGTCTAAAGCACAAAAGTGGCAAATTGGCCAAACATGCAAATATGCTCAGGAGAAGGAGCGAATAGAGTGCTTTCCTTTGTCAAGTCTCGTGATTCTGGGTAGTGAGTTTTCGGCTAGAGCAGGTAAGATGCGGCCATTATTGCGGATCCGTCGCCACTGAGACGCAATAGGGAGAGCAGTTTAGATCTGACTGACCGGGTACATCGCAGTGGAAGCCATGGCGTCAAGTTCAGCGAACGTCAGATTTACCATGGCTGCCGAATCGTAAGTGGGCCGAGGCGAGAAGAACCACTCGATGTCATCCACATTTGCCGGCAGCGCAGAGTCAGATGGTAATACCGATGGGCTGCATTCGAGTGGGAAGATGCCCACATCGTTACCGGTGGTGATCTGAAAGCTGGCAGAAAAATCTGCTTCATGTCCAACGTTTCCAAAGGCTTGTTGGGCTACTGTCTCCTGCCGACTCGTTGCAATCTGCTCATACGGCGTGAGCAACGTTGTAGGCTAAGCAAAGTCAAATTCGACCTGGTCCAACGAGGAAGTAACCGGAGAGATGGTGAAGTCGTGAGAGAGAGGAGAGATTGAAGCGACGTGCTGAGTCTGAGCGAAGTTGAGTGGCAAAGGACCAGTCGCGTTGGCGTCAGATGACCAGCCTGATGAAGGGAGCGAAGGCGAGGTCGAAGCAGAGTTCTTGGGAGGTGAAGGCAGTGCACCGACGACAAGCATGGCGGCGCGCTTCCGGTGCGCGTTCTCTGCTTCTGCGTTGGGAAAGAGCCTCTTGTGCGCCTTTTCAGCGGCAGAAAGAGAGCGTGCCGCGGCAGTCTGCGTCGTCTGGAATGAGTTGAAAATGGTGAAGAGACCTTGATCGGCTACTTCATCTGCAAAGAGGGGGAAGTCCTCTTCGCCAACAGCAGAGGCGCGCGTGGGAGCCGTCTTGCGGCGCTTGGCAGGCAAGTTCTCGGGACCCTCGCAGAGAAGATGCTTGTTTGAGCCTGGCAATTTCCATCGGAAGCACAGGTCCTTGAAAAGAGTGGGTGCAAGGGACTTGTTGTTGGCGCTGGTGAAGCGGTCACTGGTTGCGAGCGCCTGGCGACGACGGGAAAGAGTGGAAGGGATTCCAGCAATGAGCGACTTGGGTGCGCTTGAGAACATGATGGAGGGTTGAGAAAGTGAGATTGAGAACGAGGGTGCGTAGAGAGTGTCTGAACACTGGATACTCGAGAGAGAGACGGGTAATAAAGTCCTGGAAGGGAAGGGCCGATGGGAACAGTACTCGAGAGAGTGCAGGAAGATGGAGAGAAAGGGAGAGCTTCATGGGCATGTCCTTATAGCTGTTCAACGGCTGTTCAACGAGCATTTGGCAATGAGTAATGACCGACAATGAACAGAGTGTTCGCAGAATCTCAGCAGCAATTGTCTTGGAAGTGTCATTGCAAGACACTCGGCGGGAGTGCAGACGCTGCTGGAAGCGCCATGAACGCTTCAGAGAGAGGCCTGATTAGCATTTTGGCGGCTGGCTGGACATCGATTTGTCTTGATTGGGGATTCTGAGAGTCAGGTTGACGCTGTCTGACTCAGTCATCCATCATTTGGGCTTGAATTTGATGAGAAACATGGGCCTGGTCCTCATTCGAATGGTCAACGATGATGTCGCTCCCTATTATTAGCCACAGCTCAATACCACATGGCGCTTTCGCAGATACGCGAGCTGCCACCCAGCCAGAGCTGCGAGACGTTGAGTAGATGAGTCACCAATTCGATGTCAAGCTATCTCCCAACATGCGTCCTTACGGCCTTCCAAGACACCAGGCAACGACCAACAGAGATTACTGAGCTTATGTTGTCCTCGGCGACTGCTAGAGAGAGAGAGCAGCTGAAAAGTGGGTCGTTGGGTAAGGTATACGAAAATCTTTGAAAAGCGAGTAGTCTCCATTCCCGACTCAATTTGTGTCCATGCGACACAAGATGAATAATTTTGCCGTTGCGAAAATTTGAATTGTTGAGTCACTCGTCTGGATGCATGACTCAAGCAGTGTTGCGGAGAATACCGCGCAGTGGCCCTGACACATCTTGACAATGCGACTTGGTCTAGCAACATGCAAGACATATAGCATAGCACTGTTCTGAACCTTGAAACTTGTCTGACGGGTTGCTGAAGCCGAAGCTCTCCAGGCGCTCATGTGGTCCGATGAAAGTCCAGCAGTAACTTGCTGTCTGCTAAGAGACATTCATATAGCCTAAATTGGCAGATGTATTGGACAAGGAGACCAAGGCCTTGATCCCGGACGTAGACCACAGTGTATCGAAAGCAAAGACATGCCTTGACGCCACTCTTGACATCGAACTAGCAGCAAGAACCCACGATTGAGATGGCCCATGTTCATCAAGGCCTCGCCAACAAGGTGAGCTGCTCATGGCAATCGCAAGCCTCAAGGGAGGCCCTTCCAGCAGTCGGGCTCAACAAGCACCTGTGAATCAAGCTGAGGAGCCGATGTATGCTTCTCTCACTAGAGTCCATACAAGACAACGAAAGTAGCCGACCTTGATGCCATCTTCGGCCATCATAGATAGGCTTCGACTTCGATCACAACACCGCTTGCAGAAGCGTGATTGTGTTGAGTTTCGAAGCTTGAAGCTAGACTACTCATGCATCGAATCTAGAGCAAAAGACAAGTAGCCCTTCTCAAGGCTCTTGCCCTCCATACAGACACAGAATAAGCCCATCAGATACCGGAGCAAGTGCAAGTTTTAGTTATCGTCAAAATCCTTTGAAATCGGCAAGTATTGACCCTAACCCCACACGAGCCAGCAAGGACTAGGACAGCAGTCGAAGCAGAGGTTCTACACGCATTGAGGACAGGACACCAGGGTAGAGACGGCCACAATCTTCCTGAACGCCATCTGCAGCCATGTCCGACTCCAAGAAAGATGGAGATGTCAGTGCAATGACACTTCCAAGACAATTGCTGCTGAGATTCTGCGCAAATTCTGTCGGCCATTACTTAGTGCCAAATGCTCGTTGAGAGCTATAAGAACATGTCCATGACGCTCTCTCTTCTCTCCATCTTCCTGCATTCTCTCGAGTACTGGAATGTCAGCTTTACCCTTCCAGGACTCTGTTACCCGTCTCTCTCTCTAGTATTCAGTATTCAGACACTCTTTACTCACCCTCTTTCCCATTCTCACCCTCTCAAGCATTCGTCATGTCCCCAAGCGCACCCAAGTCGTTCATTGCTTGAACCACTCCCACTCTCTCCCGCCATCGTCAGGCGCTCGCAGCCAGTGACGGTTTTACCAGCGCCAACAAGAAATCCTCTGCACCCATCCTCTTTAAGGACCTGTGCCTACGATGGAGGTTGCTAGGCTCAAACAGGTATCTCCTTTGCGAGGACACCGAAAACTCGCCTGCCAAGCGCCGCAGAGCGCTTCTGCTGTTGATGCAGAGGACTTTCCCTCTTTGCAGATGAAGCACCCGTCCAAGGTCTCTTTACCATCTTCAACTCATTCGAGACGACGTAGAATACCAGGGCTCGCTCCTTTTCCGCCGCTGAGAAGGCCCACAAGAGGTTCTTGCCCAATGCAGAAGCAGAGAATGCGCACCGGAAGCGCGCCCCCAAGACTTTGCTTGATGCACTGCCTTCATCTCTAAACAATTCTGCTTCTGCCTCTGCTTCGCTCCTTTCATCAAGCTGGTCATCTGACGCCAACACGACTGGTTCTTTGCCACTCAACTCCGCTCAGCCTCAGCACGTCGCGTCAATCTCACCACTGTCTCACGACTTGTCCATTTCTCTAAGTGCTTCCTCGTTGAACCAGATCGAGTTTGGCTTTACTTATCCTGCAACATTGCTCTCGCCGTGTGAGCATATGAGCAGCTTGCAACAGGTCAGGTGGAGATAGCAGCGAGAGAAATGTTTGGAAACGTTGAATATAACGCAGTCTTTCCTGACAGCTCTGAGACCACCAGCAGTAATGATTCGGCCTTCTTCCCACTCGAAAAGTATCCATCGGATTTGCTATCTGACTCTGCGCTGCCGGCCAACTTGGATGACATCGAGTGGTCTTCTCGCCGAAGCCCACCTATGATCAACAGCTAAGGTGAGTCTTGCGCTCGCTGAATTTGACGATATGGCGTGCGCTGAGCTGCAACAGGGAGAGCAGGTTTAGATCTGACTGACCGAGTACATCGCAGAGAAGCCATGGCGTCAAGTTCAGCGAGCGAAAGATTTGCCATGGCTGCCGAATCGTAAGTGGGCCGAGACGAGAAGAACAACTCGATGTCATCCATGTTTGCCGGCAGCGCAGAGTCAGATGGCAAACCCGATGGGTTGCATTCGAGTGGGAAGTTGCCCACGTCGTTACCGGTGGTGATCTCAAAGCTGGCATTAAAACCTGCTTCATATCCAACGATTCCAAACGCTTGCTGAGCTGCTGTCTCCTGCCGACTCGGTGCAATCTGCTCAAATGGCGTGAGCAACGTTGTAGGATAAGCAAAGTCAAATTCGACCTGGTCCAACGAGGAAGTAACGGGAGAAATGGTGGAACCGTGAGAGAGCGGTGAAATTGACGTGACGTGCTGAGACTGAGCAGAGTTGATCGGCATAGGACTAGTCATGATGGCGTCAGACGACCAGTCTAATGAAGGGAGAGAAGGGGAGGTCGAAGCAGAGTTGTTCAGCGAAGAAGGCAATGCACTAACGACAGGCTTGAGGGCGCGCTTTCGGTGCGCGTTCTCTGCTTCTGCGTTGGGAAAAAGCCTCTTGTGCGCCTTTTCAGCGGCACAGAAAGAGCGTGCCTTAGTGGTCTGCGTCGTCTCGTATGAGTTGAAGACGGTAAAGAGACCTCGGACGGGGCTTCATCTGCAAAGAGGGAAAAGTCCTCTTCGCCAACAGTAGAAGCGGTCGTGGGAGCCGTCTTGCGGCGCTTGGCAGGCGAGTTCTCGGGGTCCTCGCAGAGAAGATGCTTGTTTGAGCCTGGCAATTTCCATCGGGAACATAGGTCCTCGAAAAGAATGGGTGCAACGGGCTTGTTGTTGGCGCTGGTGAAGCGGTCACTGGCTGCGAGCGCCTGGCGACGACGGGAAAGAGTGGAAGTGGTTCCAGCAATGAGCGACTTGGGTGCGCTTGGGAACATGATGGACGATTGAGAAAGTGAGATTGAGAACGAAGGTGAGTAGAGAGTGTCTGAACACTGGATACTCATAATGTGCAGTACAACCTCTGATAGGACTTTTGCGAGGTATTCAGGTTGTAGAGAACGTCGGAGGTTATGTTCTGGAACACGTTGCACTTGGAAATTTTGCGTTGGTTGCGTCAACTGGGCTTCCATGCCAGGACGTTCTCGAATGCCAGACTAAGTAGATAGAGGTGTAGCAGTGAATACAAGACAGACATGTGTCACGTCGTTTGTCATAAGTGCAGGGTCTTGGTCCCTTTTCTGTGATGGTCTGGTCATGTATTGTTCGTTGGAGTTTCTCGGATACCCCTGAAAAATGTCGTACACGGACTGACGATCTTGAGACAAAACGCGGCCAGACCATCGATGGACAATAGAAGACTACTATCAGGGACCCACTGGGGCGCGATTCAAATCAAAAGTTATACGACAGTGTCTACGAATACAAAAGTACCTTGAATAAAGTCTAAAGCACAAGTTTAAAGCACAAAAATGGCATTGGCCAAACATGCAAATATGCTCAGGAGTAGGACCGAATAGAGTGCTTTCCTTTGCGAAGCCTCGTGATTCTGGGTAGTGAACTTTCGGCTAGGCCAGGTAAGATGCGGGTCTCATCGCGTATCCGTCAACGCTGACACACAACCGGAAGAGCAGGCTGAAATCAACTGACTGGGTACATTGCAGCGGAAGCCATGGCGTCAAAGTCAGCGAACGCAAAACTCAGAGCTGCCGCATCATAGGTAGGCTGAGGCGAATAGAACCACTCGATGTCGTCCAAGTTTGCCGGCACCGAAGAGTCAGATGGAAAATCCGATGGGTTGCATTCGAGTGGGAAGATGCCCACATCGTTACCGGAGGTGATCTCAAAACTAGCAGGAAAGACTGCTTCAAATCCAACACTTCCAAAGGCTTGTTGGGCTACTGTCTCCTGCCGACCTGTTGCAAGCTGCTCAAGCGGCGTCGGCATTGTAGCCGGATAAGCAATGTCATACTCCATCTGGTCCAACGAGGAAGTAACCGGACAGATGGACAAGTCTTGAGAGACTGGTGAAATTGACGCGACAAGCTGAGGCTGAGCAGAATTGAGTGGCAAAGGACCAGTCGTGTTGGCATCAGATGACCAGCCTAACGAAGGGATCGAAGGAGAGGTAGAAGCAGAGTTGACAGGCTTGGTGGCGCGCTTCCGGTGTGCATTCTCTGCTTCAGCATTGGGAAAGAGCCTCTTGTGCGCCTTTTCAGCAGCAGAAAATGAGCGTGCCATAGTGGTCTGCATCGTCTCGTATGAGTTGAAGACAATGAAAAGACCTCGGACGGGTGCTTCATCTGCAGAGACGTGCTCTGTGTCAACAGCAGAAGCGCTCGTAAGAGCCATCTTGCGGCGCTTTACAGGCAAGTTCTCGGGATCCTCGCAGAGAAGACGCTTGTTTGAGCCAGGCAACTTCCATCGGAGGCACAGGTCCTTGAAGAGAGTGGGCGCGGAGGACTTGTTGGTGGCAGTGGTGAATCGATCACTGGCTGCGAGCGCCTGGCGACGACGGGAAAGGGTGGGAACGGTTCCAGAATATCCAGAAATGAGCGCGCTCTGGGCCATGATGGATGCTTGAAAAGTTGAAATTGAGAAAGAGGGTAGGGTACGTTGAGAGTGTTTAAACACTGAGTACTTGAGAGAGCGACGAATAACAGAGTCCTGGAAGGGAAGGGCTGGTAGGAACAGTACTCGAGAGAGTGCAGGAAGATGGAGAGGGAGGGAGAGCTTCATGGGCATGTTCTTATAGCTGTTCAACGATCATTTGGCAATGAGTAATGACCGACAATGAACAAAGTATTCGCAGAATCTCAGCAGCAATTGTCTTGGAAGTGTCATTGCAAGACACTCGGCGGGAGTGCAGACGCTGCTGAACGCGCCATGAACGCTCCAGAGAGAGGTCTGATTAGCATTTTGGCGGCTGGCTGGACATCGATTTGTCTTAATTGGGGTATCTGAAAGTCAGGTTGACGCTGTCTGACTCAGTCATCCATCATTTAGGCTTGAATTTGATGAGAACTCAAGGCCTAGGTCTCATTCGAATGGTCAACGATGATGTCGCTCCCTATTATTTGCCGCAGCTCAAGACCACATGGCGCTTTCGCAGATACGCGAGCTGCCACCCAGCCAGAACAACAAGACGCCGTGTAGATGAGTCACCAAAGTGATGCCAAGCTGTCTCCCAACATGCGTCCTTACGGCCTTCCAAGACACCAGGCAACGACCAACAGAGATTACTGAGCTTGTATTGTCCTCGGCGACTGCTAGAAATCAAGCCGTTGGAAAGTGGGTCGTTGGGTAAGGTATACGGAAATCTTTGAAAAGCGAGTAGTCTCCATTACCGACTCACTTTTTGTCATTGCAATTGTGACACAAGATGAATAATTTTGCCGTTGCGAAAATTTGAACTGTTGAGTCACTCATCTGATACATGACTCAAGAAGCGTTAGCAGAGAATGCAGCGCAGTGGCCGTGACACATTTTGACAATGCGACTTGGTCTAGCACCATGTAAGATCATGTAACTTGGATTGGCAGATGTACTGAACAAGGAGACCAAGGCCTCGATCCTGGACGTAGGCAACAGTGTAGCACAATCAGAGACATGCCTTGACGCCACCTTTGACATCGGACTAGCAGCAAGAACCCATCACTGAGCTGGCCCATGAGCAATAAGGCTGCCGCCAGCAAGCTCCATGCCAAGACCGTTCCCAAACTCTTGTACCAGAGTAGCTCATCTCAAGCAATGCCTTTAATCATCAACTTTGGAGGCCTTCGGACGGACCAAGCCCACAGAGTACATGGATCATCTTGTCAGCCATGTCGACCAGCTTGTAATATCGAGCAGCTCATGGCAATCGGTTTGCCAGGCTGAAGGAGAGCCTTTGCAGCAGTCGGGCTCAGCAACCACCTGTAGATCAACCACCTGTGAATCTAGCTGAGAAGCCGATATATGCCTCTCTCAACAGCCTTCATACAGAACAATGAGATTAGCCAATATCCATGCCATCTTCTGTCTCTCATAGGCTTCGACTTAGAACACGATACGCTTTTGGATGCGTGATCATAAGAAAGTTCGAAGAGCATAGTGCTTGACTACGCATGCATCAAATCTCGAGCAATCGACAGATTGCCCCTCCCAACAAGCTCTTGCCCTTCAAACAGACACAGAACAAGCCCATTAGATACTGCAGCGAATGCAAGTCGGAGTCATCGCCAAGATCATTTGAGTCCCCCCTTTGGTCATCAACTTTGGAAGCCTTTGGACAAACCAAGCCCACAGACTGCCTCAGTGCATATTGAGCCATGTCGTTCAGATTGCAAAGGAGAGCTTAGGGTTGCAAGCCTCAAGGAGAGCCCTTCCAGCATTCGGGCTCAACAAGCACATGTGAATTAAGCTGAGGAGCCGATGTATGCTTTCCTCACTAGAATCCATACAAGACAATAAGAATAGCCAATCTGCATGCCATTTTCTGTCTTTCATAGGCCTCGATCCAGATCACAACACCGGTCCTAGATGCGTGATTATGCTCAACTTCGAATCATGAAGCTTGACTACTCCTGCACCAAATCTCGAGCAGCAGCCAAGTAGGCCTTCCGAACAAGCTCTTGCCCTTCATACAGACACAGAACAAGCCCATCACCGGAGCAAGTGCAAATTGGAGTCATCGTAAAAGTCCTTTGAAATCGGCAAGTATTGACCCTAACCCCAGACTGTCGACAACACGAACCAGCGCGACGACCAGGACCAGGACCAGGACAGCAGTAGCAGCAGGGGTTCTACACGCATTGAGGACAGGACACCAGGGTAGAGACGGCCCCAATCTTCCTGATCGCCATCTGCAGCCATGTCCGACTCCAAGAAAGATGAAGATGGCAGCTCCGACTTCTTCGCCAATATTGACCGCACCACCGTCTTCCAAGGAGCGCGACTCTTCAACCAGTCGCCCATCTCTCCCAAGAAATGCCGCATCTTGCTCACCAAGCTCATCTACCTGTTGAGTACGGGCGAAAAGTTTAGTACGCAAGAGTCGACAGACCTCTTCTTTGGTATGACGAAGCTGTTTCAGCACAAGGACGCTTCCCTGCGACAGATGGTCTACGTCGTGATGCAGGAACTCTACAAGGATGCAGAAGATACAATCATGATCACTTCTTCCATCATGAAGGACACAAGCACGTCCTCAGAGACCATGTACAGGCCCAACTCGATCCGAGCATTGACACGTATCATTGACGGTGGCAGCATTCCCGTCATTGAGCGTCCCATCTCTACCGCTATTGTTGACAAGACACCTGCCGTGAGTTCTGCAGCACTTGTTTCGTCCATCCACCTGTTCCCGCTCTCTAAGGATATCGTTCGCCGGTGGATGAACCAAGTCTCTGAGGTGCTCACGTCACGCACTGTCGGTGCAACCATTCCCATCCCTGCTCATCTGACACAACTCAACCTGCGACCCAATCCAAGCTTCATGTGCCAATACCACGCTCTCGGCCTGCTCTACCTCATGCGCGGCCACGACCGAATGGGTGTTGTCAAGATGATTCAAACATACAGCAAGCCCGCACAGTCTGGTGGTTCCTTCTTTGGTGGCAAGACACCTGATTTGAGGAGTTCTTGGGCAGTGTGTCTGCTTGTTCGCTATGCACGACAAGTCATTGATGAAGATGTCAATTTCCGTGCTCCCATGTTTGCATTGTTGGATGGTTGGCTCAAGCACAAGAGCGACATGGTGAATCTGGAGGCTGCCAAAGCCATCTTGACATTGCCAACACTCACGTCTTCTGAGGCACAGCCTGCATTGAACACGCTGCAAATCTTCTTGACGAGCCCTCGCTTCGTGACCCGCTTTGCAGCAATCCGCATCCTCAACAGGTTCAGTCAGCGTATGCCACAAGCCATGGCATCGCTCAACGTCGATATCGAACCACTCGTCAGCGACACCAACCGCAATATCGCCACCTATGCCATCACAACCCTCCTCAAAACTGGCAGTGAAGAGAGTGTTGAGCGGCTAATGGAGACCATTCAGGGATTCATGGCAGACATCTCTGATGAATTCAAGATTATTGTCATCTCGTCCATTCGCGCATTGTGTCTCAAATTCCCCTCGAAGCAAGCATCCACGCTCACCTTCTTGGCAGAGATGCTACGCGATGATGGAGGCTATGATTTCAAAAAGGCGCTTGTTGAGGCAATCTTTGATCTTATCAAGTACGTCGATGACGCTAAAGAGGAAGCACTTGCACAGCTGTGCGAATTCATCGAAGACTGCGAATACCACAAACTCTCAGCTCGTATCCTGTATGTGGTTGGTCGCGAAGGTCCTCGATGCAAGGAACCCAACAAGTTTGTGCGATACATTTACAATCGCATCATTCTGGAGAATGCCATTGTTCGCGCAGCGGCAGTCAATGCACTCGCGCGATTCGCTCAAGTACCAGCATTGAACCACAGTGTGCGTGTCTTGCTCAAGCGTTGTCTTGGCGACTCTGACGACGAAGTACGTGATCGTGCAGCCCTTGCGTTGCGTGTCCTGGAATCAGACAAGCAGACGGAGAAGTACCTGCAAAGCGAAAGCACCTACAATCTTCCACAACTTGAAAAGTCACTCGTGCTCTATGTCCAAGAAGCCAACTATGGCGCGCAATTCAAGATTGAAGAGGTGCAAGTCATTTCTCGTGCAGATGCAGACGCTGCAGCGCTTGCTTCAAAGACAGATATCAGTTCCGGTGAGGAGATTTTGCCCACGCCAACAATGGAAACGACTGTGGAAGTTCCATCACCTACGGCTGAGAAGTTTGCAGAGTCCTTGTCTGCAATTTCGGAATTCAAGGCATTTGGTGATGTGCTGAGGTCTGGTCCTGCTATTGCTCTAACGACACCCGAGATGGAATTCCATGTGCAAGCGCATGTCCATCTCTATGCAGCGCACGTTGTCTTGCAATTCAACATCCAGAATACACTCACCGACACAATCCTGGAGAAGGTCGGCGTTATGGCAACTCCATCGGAAGAAGACTTTGTTGAGGAATTCATTCTCGAAGCTGAAAAGGCCACTGCAACACAAAACGCAACAGTTTATGCAGTCTTTTCACGGCCGGCAGGGACATTTGCCGTGTGCGACTTCTCAAATGTTCTGAAGTACACGAGTCGCGAACTGGATCCATCCACTGGTGAAGCAGAGGAGGAAGGGTACGATGATGAGTATGAAGTGGATACGCTCGAGCTCGGTGCTAGTGCGTACATTCAACCACTCTATGTCTCCAACTTCCAAACGACATTCGATGGACTTCCCGAAAGTTGCGCAGAAGTGTATGCCTTGTCTGAGCTCAACTCCCTCGAAGAGGCTTGTGAGAGGATTGTCAAGGCATTGGGTATGACACCACTGGAAGGATCGGATGTGCCAATGTCTGGTAACACGCATACCCTCAAGGTTGCTGGAAAAGTCATTGGCAAGGATCGCGAGAGTGGTACACCCGCATTGGCGACTATTCAACTGGCATTCAGGCCTGGAAAGGGTGTGTCGCTTAAAATCACGGCAAAGTCGGAGAAACTTGCTGTTGCGGAGCTTGTTGCTGGTGGTATTGCTTAGAGGTCAGTAGAATTGATGCATCTAAAAGTCTATAAAGAGATTGATTTGCTAGTAGACGCGGCCGGTGATCAGATCCTTGGTCTCTCCCTTACCGCGAAGGGGATAGGTGATGCCAGAAGAGACACACGTCGAGTTGCCGAATTTGTTGGAGTCAACGGGCACAAAGTCAAGATCTTGCACGCGTCCTTCGACATGACCATAGTACCACATCTCGGAAAAGACATCTCGCGTGTTATTCATGGCGGCATTCCTGTTACAGCCAACAAAAGCATTCACTCCTGTCGCATTGCGAATAGCAGCTTGAATTTGCGAGAGTGAGTACGTTGTGGTGTTACTGGGCGTGATGCCTGCTCGCGCGAGCCACTCGTACGTCGGGTGCGAGGTGAAGTAATTCAAGGTCGTCTCCATGTAGTCCACGACATCCAATCCTTCGCCTGCTCCGCCATTTGCTTTGGCAGCAGCAGAAGTGTTGGCCGCATAGAGTGGTGCATAGCAATCCAAGTCAAACGTACTGGTACAGGTCGCATGCTTTGCGAATTCATGAGCCCAGAGATCATCATTGGTGAGACCTTGATTGATCCAAACATTATTCATCTGTGTCAGCAAGTCTGAACGACCATGGCTCATCAAGTATTGAATGGTTTGAGGACCTGAAATGTTGCGTGCTGCACTGCAATACTGCTCATAGGTACCATTACAGTTATCGGGCCACAATCCATGCACACCCCAACTTTTGGCGGGTAACTTGGCAGATGTGCCGGTGTAAGTGCTCCAAAACTGCGTGACGAGGGTCAGACCGCCTGGTTGAGGACTGCAGCACTTGTCAACCGTCGTACTACCGAGATTGCAGGATAATGGTTGTGGATTGAGACAGGTTGAGGTGTAGTTGAATGGTGTGCGGTAGGCATCTGTGGCTGCAATAGAAAGCAAGCTGACGAACACGGAAGACAGCATGCTGGATGTACTAGAAAGCATAGCAGAGGTAGCTTCGGGCATTTATACCATGGATACCTATCCGTAATCCGTGAGACTGCTCGACACTCTTGACCTTTCGGGCGATCTGCGACACAGTGGGGCCGCGCCAATGATAACGCGAGATCTTGCCTGCGTGCACCGTTGCACAATTCTTGACAGCTGGAACTGACGATAGAGACCATGGCAGTCGCAGAATGAAACCGAGTCAGATTAGGGTATTGTTGCAGGCCAATGGTCTGGATGCATGTAGTCGTGGCAGACCAATAACCAGCTGCTGTTTCCAGCAAGTATCTGGCCATTCCGAAACTCGGCAGTCATATAGACTGATATAGTGCCTTCTGTTGAACCCGCTGCGATTGCTTGCAGGCTCTTGCCCTATCTCGTATTGCCGGTCCTCAGGCAATACAGCGCGTAGAGTAGGATCTAGCTAGCAGGACTGTCGCCTGCGATCTTGCTGGGTTCCGGCCTTGACGGCCACATATTCAGCCTTGCAAGCCTTGCAGCATCTGCTGTATTTAGTTGACGTCGCTTCTCCGCCATTGATATGTGTTCTGTCAGTTGTTGTCGCGTAGAGCGGATCTTGTCGAGTTGACTCTCAAGGCGAGCTTGCCTGTGATCCTCCTTGATGCTTGAATACTCCTCACGCACATTGGCCAGCGTGAATGAGGCTCGAATCGGCAAATCGCGCTCAGGACAGACTGCTAGACGTTTTGTATCGAGATGGTTGAAGCGTTGCAGCAAAGCATGTGCAGTCAAGTGCTGATCTTGCGACGCAAGTCTCGACTTTGCAAGGGTATTCGTAGGATCCACTATCCGTTCTAGTTGAGGTAGTAGCAAGACAATTTTCATCTCCAATGGCTCTAGTAAGTTACCATAGCAATCTGAAGCGAGGACCTTGAGGAACCTTGGGTCAAGAAGAAAGGCACGCAGCGTCTTCCAGTTTTGGGCCTTGATGCCTTGAAGTGAGATATTTGAGTAGCGCTCCATACTTGCAATTTGCAAGACCTTATCTTCCTGCTGTATGGCAATGGTGGGAATCTTAGGGACAAGGTATTCAGCTTGCTTGAAGAACCACCTGATATCCACTGTTTTGGGAAGTTCTGGCTGTGTGGATTGCCACAGCATACGAGCAGTAGAGTACCCGCATCGTGCTGGTCTTCGAACGAGCATAGAAGAGCAGAAGCACTACGGAGCCATCATACAGCCTGAAGCACTTCTATGAGTTCTATTTGAGTGTGTGGTGAAATCCTTTGATCCCTGCAACCCAAATCTGCCAGCAACCTTCACGAAAATCCAAAACGCGACTCCCTCCACCCACTTGCCCAAGAAATGCGTTTCCTGCATCTGTGGCTGCTGGCACTCTCTGCCGTGCTGGCCTCACGCTGGTCGAACCAAGACTATGAGATCTTTGATGTTGCACGCGCTTTGGAGATCTCAGAGGGTGCGAATGCCACTTTTTACTCCTTCCTGGAAATCAAACCCAAGGCTAGCCTTGAAGAGATTGGCAAGGCCTATAAGAAGCGATCTAGGCAGTTGCATCCGGATAAGAACATTGGTGTCAAGAATGCACAGAAGCGATTTGAGCGGCTTGGATTGATTACCAAGATGTTGAGAACGCCAGAGGTGCGTGAGCGATATGACCATTTCTACTACAATGGTTTTCCTAAATGGTATGCATTTGACACTCAGTCTCTTTTGAGGGATGTACTAACAAGCTTTGCAGGAAAGGAACTGGTTACTTCTACTCTCGCTACAGGCCAGGCGTTGGCACTGTCCTCGTCTTGTTGTTCTTTATTGTGTCTGGTTTCCACTATCTCGGTATGGTGATTGCAGCTGCTAGCCACCGTAGTCGCATCCAGGGTCACATCAAGGACGCTCATGAGGCAGCCGGCTATCCAAACCTCAACAAACGAAAACGCGTCACCACTGAAACAGGTAGAGTCTTCCAGGTGGATCCCAATGGTGATGTCTTTTTCGTTCAGGGTGGTGAGGAGGCCAAGATGAGTCCTGAAGCTGTGCCTGCTGCTTCATTGCAACGTAGTTTATTGGTTCAGGTACCGCTTGCGTTGTTCAACAAGACTGTTGGACGAATTTTGGGTGGTGGTGTGCAGGAGGATAACTTGGATGACGAGGGTGATGCTCTGACGAGTGTGAAGAAGGGCAAGAAGAAGAACTAGCATCATCTATAGTTCTATAGTCCAAAATCGATCGGGTGTGCTGGAGCCATCTCTGCTGCAGTCAAAATTTGAGATTTGCCTCAGACGACATACTCAAACAAGCTTCCAGCTGCTATTGCTTCCTTCTCAGCCTACAATGCTAGGAACCTGCCTCAAATGTAAACAAGCAGAGGTTCCTGTTGTCCTTGCACGTAAAGAGAGCTACTGTCATGCATGCTACCTACATTTTTGCCGTGCTAAATATCGTCGAGCGATGGATGCTTTTCGTCTCACTTTAGCAGATCATGCACGCTTACCCACCCTACTTGCTGTGTCTGGTAGTATTGCTTCATGCGTACTCGTGGAAATGGTGCATGGTGTTGTTGAACGGACGCATGGCGCGTACGATATGCCTGGTATTCTCCATATTGAGCTGGATGGCTTCAAACACATCTCAGAGAAGCGTCAACGACGTCTGGCATGGTTAAAGGAGCGGTTTCCTGAGATGCAGTGGATAACTGTGCCACTTGAGAAGCTCGAGTCACTTGCCACTGAGCAAATCGTGCTTGTACCGGATGCGAGCGACGGTACTCCCAGGTTGGTTGGCAATGTGTCCAGAAAGCCACTTTCCCTCAAGACGTCCTTCTCTGCACTATCCAGCCAAACGGCACAGGAAGACATGTTGGGTGTATACATTGATGCTTTACTCTTCCATGAAACCAAACAAGCCGGTGCGCACTGCCTGCAATTCGCAGAAACGGCCACCAAGATTGCTGCAAAAGTACTCACACAAACGGCGTTGGGACGCGGCTATACGCTTCCCTCACACGTTGCTGATTCTACTCAACGGGACGGTGTTTGGGCTGTTCGACCGATGAAGGGATTATTGGAGGAGGAGTTATCCTTGTATGCGTCCTTGATTGGGATGCCTGATCCCGTGGAGGACGAGGTTTCCGGTAAGCCCGGTAGTATTGGGACACTGACACAACGTTACTTCAGGACACTTGAGAAGGACTTTCCGAGTCTAGTGGCGACGGTTGTGAGGACGACGGGGAAGTTGGTGACGCCTGATCAGACGGCGGATGAGAAGACTGGGCAGTGTCCTGTCTGTGGATTGACTACGAAAGTGGGTGCGCGTGGGTGGCTACAGGATGTCACTGCAAATGTGCAAGCACCTATTGAAGGTCAGCCAGTGCCTGAGGATGTCCTTGTTCTTGGTGGTCCTGCAGCGGAAGAGGAGGACTTGTGCTATGGGTGCTTGGTTGCACTTCGGCATACTCGAGGCACCACGAATCTGATCAAGATGCCGCTGTCTCAGTCAGCTACAGAGAAGGAGACGTTGGATGAGTACTTGCTGGCTGAAGAGTGAGGGACCTGCTCAATGCTGCTGAGTTCTTCACAAAGACACCGCTACACGCAACACCACGCTCATCCTCCTTTGCTCTGTTCGTCAGTTCAGCTCTTGCTCATCAGTCTCAGCACACAGCTACACTCGCTACTACAGACTCACAAGCATGCATCTCATCAGCATCACAAACATCCTGGGACTCGCTGGCTTCGGCATGCCCTCCATCTCAGCCCAGTCTAGCACTACGGACATGTCCAGCACAATCGCAGTACCTTCCCAGACAATCACAACAGCAACTGTAGCTCTCCAACCAGACGATAGCATCCGCAATGCACAGGGACAGACTGCGACTGCGCAGTTTCCAGTAGAGACACTCGCACCTGGCTTCACTCGTCAGATATCCGGTGTATGTTCTGTCCAAGCATCAAGCAAGAGTATTCAGCTAACAAGTCTGCTATCAGTATGTCAAGATGACAACAGAATGCGATGGTAGCGTCGGTATTGAAGTCAACCTCCGTCCGTTCCCTGCACTACCACCAGGTGATCGATTCACCTTCTACCTGACGCGTGGATCCCTCGTCAATGGAGACTGCAATGCCACTGGTCCTGTGATTCGTCATGGAGAACTATCAGCCATGGTAGGCGGTATTCCTGCACTCTCCGACCCGTACGCAGCAACTTTCGTGACACCCTATCTCAGCTTCGATACAAATGATGCGGCAGTGTTTGTGGGAGGCACGATCTTGGTGGTTGCACGTCCTGATGGTGTCCCAGTGACGTGTGCGCCTGTCGAGGTGATGACACCCTACATTCCATACGTGGCAAACATGACACAATCACTGTGCGTCTCTGTGGCAAGCAGCAGTATGCGTACGGTGGCTATGAAGACTGGGAGCGGTACACAAGCACAACAAACAGGCACACGCACAGGCACGGGTGTAGGAAGTGGTGACATGGGATTCGGTGCTGGGTTGGTCTCTTCTGCTGCTGCTGGCTTTTCGGCATCCTCGTCGAGTGGCAGAGTGACGGGTGGTGCGCTGGTGATTGTGTTGCTGTTCCTGGTGGGCGTGAGTGTGGTGTAGTCTTCTTCTTTTTTGTACTCTCAAACTTGATTATTTGCCAGACACCACAACGCTCAATACTTTCAGCTCGTTGCTCTCATCGTCTGCTCTACTCTGCTCTACTCTGCTCTACTCTGCTCTCATCTTCCTCTCTGCTCTGCTCTGCTCTCTGCTTCTCTGTACACGCTTAGTATGCACTGCGTCAGACACTACCTCGCTCTTCTCTGCGTGGCCTCAGGCGGCTCTGCTTTCTTCACGCTCTCTCTACTGCTCTCTACTACGCTTCAACATCGTCCATGGTGAGATACTCTTGCTCGTAGTACCGCATGAAGCATTCTGTTTGGCATTCGCAAGACTTCGCCACGCCATTCAGCGGACTCTGGCTATACCAGCGACGATGAATGGAGGAGAAGTCTTGTCGTAATTGCTTCACTCAGTGCTTTTGCCGCTCTACAATTTCCGCGAGACCATGCTGACGCTCTCTTAGTGCCTATTGCTCAGTAATCCTACTCATCCTCATCTTGTATGAACCCAGCACTCACACACGAACAGTGTCGCTAACCATCCAGCACATCGTCTTATTGGCGAGACGCACCACTCTTGGAATTCACCACGCTCGCTGGCTTCTTTGATCCGGTCGCCTGGTCTACTAGTACAACAGCCACTGCATCAACGACAACACAGGATGCTGCTGCTACGGTGGCCATGGAAGGTGTTGGCTGTTTGAGACGGTGGATGGGTGGTTGGTCTGGTGAGCTATATAACGGCCGCTTCCTCAGGATCGTGCTATGATGCGAGTACGCTATCGCTGTGACCTCTAAACAAGCATCTCTTCAATCAGGCCAGCACTCCTCACTGCCCAGCTCTTCCCATACCTCGGCCTCGTCTTCAATTTTGCACCCGCGCAGAAGAAAAAAACGTCAAAACAAGACACGAGCACACATCCAACCAACAGATCCACACCCTCAGCACACGCTGTGATGAGCGCAAATCTACGGCCATCACGCCGGAAATCGACCAAAGCAATCCACACGCCACCCTCACCACCGACATCCTCCAGTGCTGCGTCTTCCGCCTCTACCTCACGCGCACACTCACCCGCGAAACGGACAACGGATGAAAGAGCGACCTGGCAGCGTTTATACAAGACATATGAAGTACCGAGAAAGACATTGCATTCAGCCATTGGACTTGCAGCGATAGGTCTGTATGCCTCACCGCACGTCACCCCTACACGCTTGCTCTCTCTCGGGATTCCAGCAACGGCTGTGATTGTCTCTGCGGATCTGCTCCGTTTCAATTCTCCTGCGTTTGCGAGCGTGTATGAGCGGCATTTGGGATACCTGATGCGTCCTCAAGAACGCAAAGGTTGGAATGGTGTGATTTTTTACTTGGTGGGTGCATTGCTTGTGCTGGGCACGTTACCTACGGATATTGCAACGCTGAGTGTCTTGTTGCTTTCTTGGTGTGATACGGCAGCGAGTACGGTGGGTCGTGCTTTGGGTCATCATGGACCTCAGTTACGGCCTGGTAAGAGTCTGATTGGGACCTTTGCTGCATTCATGGTCGGTGCAGCAGCGACTGCATTCTTCTACACAACACTCGTGACGTATCGTCCACAAACGCCTCCCTCGTGGGATCCTGCAACCAGTTCACTGGGGCTAGCACAAGTGAGTGTGTTGGGTGGTGTGGTGGCTGCATTGAGTGAAGCGGTGGATGTCTTTGGGTTGGATGACAATTTGACGATTCCTGTGCTGAGTGGTGGATTGCTCTGGGCTGTCCTGTGCTGGGCTGGCTACGGACACAGCTAGACTCGCAGAAGTGTATATGTATGTGACTGTTGCGTTTCCTTCTACGTTGGCGATGACCGAAGACTCCTTCTTGGGCTATATCTTGGTCTACTTCTTGGTCTATATCTGTTTCAAGAGGAAGAGAAGCATCATGAACCTCAATTCCATCTTCAGCAGGTCACGGCCCATCCTCTCCTTGTTGTGCGTCCACTTCTCTAGCTACTGACATATGGCTAATCCTCCACAGTCATGCACCAGGCAACAAGACCTCCCAGAAAGTCCTGACACTCCTGCAACAAGCGCATGCAGACAGTGAAGCAGCAGCATCAGGCAAGTCATTCACCCTTGAAATCGAAGAAGGCGCACCGACGCCCACCCAACTCCGCTCACTCATTGATATGGCTGGTGCGTCGCAGATTGCTGAGCTGGTGCCTGGTGCTGTGGACGGTGAAGATGCATTGCGTTTGGGCGAGAGCGGGAAGGGTAGAGATATCCTGCAACGGCCCGTCGTGGTGGACTGGAATAACGGCAAAGTCGTCCTCGGCGGCGATGAAAGCAAGATCATGCAGCTCGTCAAGGAACTTAACTAAGAAAGCTATTTTAGCTATGAAGCGATGGTATCCATGTAGGCCTTGCGGTAGGCATTCGTCTCCTCGAGCTCCTTGGTCCTATTGAGCGGTGTCCAGACTGGATCTTCCTTAAACAAGCGCATCGCCTTGATATAATCCGTCTCTGCCGTGGTGAAGCGATGGAAGATGCCAGCAGGCAGAACAGCGAGGTCGCCCTTCTCCATCGCCAGTCGGATCCATCGATCCTCTTTCGTCCGTACGTCAAAGTATCCCTCGCCATCGAGGATGAAGCGAATCTCCTCATCCTCATGCAAGTGCTCTTCAAAGAAACTCTTGACTTTCATCTCATACACATCGCCCATCGCTTCTTTACTCACAGTAATGACATCGCGGTTCTTATACTGCCGCTGAGCAGCGATTTTATTGACCTCTGCAAGCTGCTGCTCCTCAGTGAAGCGACTCTGTGGGAGTTGCCAGGTCAAGACGCCGATTTGCTGCAGGGCCGTGTCATTGACCTGTTCGCCGCGATGGGGGAGGCGTTGGTCGCCTTCACCGGCGTAGTAGTAGGCCTTCATGCTGCGTGTTTGAGAGTGTTGTAGCCGTGCTAGCCGCCCTGTGATGTGTTTGTACATGTAAAGTAGACAAAGCAGAGTGTCGTAATTGACTTTACTGCTACTGAGTACTCCTGCTACTACTTCTATTGCTAAGGCTGCTGCTCATGGCCGTCCTCTAGAGTCATATAATACTGATGGCTACATCTCCAGCTGCAGACTATATCCGCTACCAGCTCCTCCTCCCAACTCTACTCTTCTGTACTTCTATCCATCAATCTCCTTCAAAGCTGACGCATCTTTTTGCCATATAGCAGGTTCAGGTCTCGCAGTAGGCTCCATCCTAGCAGTCCAACGAAATGCTTCTATCCCTGTCTATGCAGCGCGTACAGGCATCAACTTCACCCTGATGGGCGGTACTTTTGTCCTTCTTCGTCAAGCAGGACTTGCATCTCTACAACTCGCTACAGGTACCAACGAACCCACACGGACGGAAAGGGTGGGGATGAGCGGTTTGAGTGGTGCTCTGACTGGCTTATCCTTCAATCTATTCACACGTACGCGTCCTCTATTATATCGAGGCAAAGAGCTGACGGGATAGGTGGCACGCGAGGACTCACAGGAGCTATCTTGCTGTATGGATCCATGGCAGCCACAGGACAATTAGGTCTTCATGCAGCCTCTGATGCAAGAGCAGCGTATATCGCTGGCCGTAATGCACCCACCGCACCTGCACCGGCTGCCGTGAAGCAGAAGGAAGGGGACAAGTCCGTTTGGCAGAAACTGAAGGAATCCAGTCCCATGAGACGCATGTCGGATGATGAGTATGAAGCCTTGATTGCAGGCAGGATAGAGGAACTGGATGGACAATTGGGCTTGGTGGAGGAGGAGATCCAGTTTGCATTGGAGGAGATCCGGAGAAGGCAAGAAATGTGACTGCTGCCTTGTCCTGTATAAGAAAATCTTCAGCTGATTCTGCGTCTTCTCCTCGGACTACTTGTCCTTGTAGTTGAGCTGCGGCTACATGGCTGCTTATAGCACTAGCTCAGCATTGCCTCGGCGGATCAGGTTGAATTTGCTTAGATGGCTGCTCATAAGAGAACCTCCGAGTTCCTCAACCTGATCATCGCCTGTGCTGCAAACCTCTCGATCATTTTGCCAGTTCTCCATGCTATACTCCGTCGTGGTCAGAGCTCTTCCTTACAGCGAGAGAGAAGGATCCATATCTTATACGCGTCAACTCAATGCTTCAGAGCCATTGACTTGGATCTCCCCCTTGGGGCTGAGCACGAGGACTGCAGACAGATATACATTCCCATTCTCCATCTTCCATCGATTCCTTCAATTGAGATCCTTGATTGGATAGTCACATGGACCGGGATCCATCAAATCGCCTGCACTCTCAATAATGCGCAACTCTGCAAAACGACAAACAATCGCTGCCTTCCCTTGCTTCCCCTTCTTCTTCTCCGCTCGCCAATCTGTGATGCCGTGTACTTGACAGCCTCGTCGAAAGACAGCTTCTGTTCTTCGCAAAACAGGCTTCATGGCCGCCAAGACGCCTCCAACGGCTTCTCGCATATCGTCCTTCTTCAATAGTCTCGCTAGCAGCAATGCGGCGAATAAGTCGCCTGTCCCTTGAAACGGACAATCACTGTAAGGCACTTCCACGGCGAATTGAGTAGCGATATTGGGAGGTGTCGATGATGCTGAATCAGACCCAACCACCCATATCGTCCCTTCATCTTTTCTAAAGGTTGTGACGACAATTCGACGGATACCTCTTTCCGTATGGACTGTATCTAGTGCTTTTCTGAGTGAATCGACACCTGTGATCTCCATCCCAGCCAAAACACCCAGTTCAAACTGATTGGGCGTGATGACATCCGCATGCGTGATGAGTTCTTTGTAGAGGGGTGGGATTTCCTCTGATACGTACATGCCACGTTCTTCATCGCCCATGACGGGGTCAAGGACCCATAATGCTGGTGTGGGCGATGATGCGCGGATAGACGCTGCAATGTCCTTGATGGCAAGGATCCCATCAGCGCCTGGTACATATCCCGTCAATAACCCTGCAATGGTCTCTACAGCACCATTGACTTCCAGTCCCGTGTACAATGCACGAATCTCCTCTGCAGGCAGTTTTGAGCCATGGATAGAGGGATAGCCTGTGTGTGTACTGAATTGGACGGTATTGAGACATGCGACATCGTAGCCGTGGAGTTGTAAAGGGAAGGTCGCTGAGCGATTCCCTACGTACCCATGAACGACGCTTGATTGGATCGATAGGATGCGTCTGGCTTCCTGCTCGTCGCTGTTGTTGGGCGACATGTCGTTTGTAGTGGACGCGGTGACTTGACCGTTCGTTGTATAGACACGACATCCTGCTGCTGCTCTACTGCTGCTACTGCTGCTATTGCTGCTACTGCTACTGCTACTACTGCTTATACTGAGATAATATGCTAGAGAAGATCATCATAACAAGACACGGCTTCCGCAGCAACTGGGCCAACACAGCCTGGTCACCTTCACCCACAGGCATCGACGCCGACCCGTCCCTCAGTGCACACGGCACAGCACAGAGTCTGCAGCTAGCGGATCATCTGTGTACGACAGGCGGTCACGGTCCAATTGACAAGATCTACAGCTCGCCCTTCTACAGATGCGTACAAACAATCGCCTACACGGCACGCGCAAGTCATCAACAGATCCATATTGAAAATGGCATTGGCGAGTGGTATGGCGTTGTCAGCCATCGAACAGCCTCGCATCCATCACCTGCAACGGTCTCTCACCTCCAACGACTCTTTCCACCGCTCTCCAGTCATTGTAAGTTGATTCATGAGGGGTATCAAGCGCAATGCGTGCCAAGTACACGGGGTGAATCCATGGCTGATATTCACGCTCGAGCAAAACATGCCATTGACCTCATCATTGCTGATGCTGAAGCAGCGGGTTGTAAGACGATTCTACTATGTACCCACGCAGCAACCAATATCGCACTCGGTAGAGCACTGTGTGGTGATGCTACACGCACAATTCCAACACCCTGTGCGAGTGTTGCTGTGTATTTACGGAAAGAAGCTTACGTACCTGGAAGACTTGGCGGCTGGCAGGTGGAACGGCTCGGTGATTGCAGTTTCTTGGAGGATGGCGCAGAGCGTGATTGGGACTTTGATGGGGATATCCCCATCTATGACAATGACCCTGCCGTCAGTCAACAAGCAACGCGACAAAGGCAAAAGCTCTAGCTACAAGCTGCTCAATCTATACAACCAAAACAGGCTCTTACAAGTCATTACCAAAGTTTCGCGTCAGCTGAATCTTCTCACCAGGCTTGAATGCAGGCATGCCGAGGTATGGACAGCCACTGCAGCGGAACGCATCGCCTAGATAACAACTACCGCAAGAACTCACAGGGTTCTTACTCGCCAGTGCGGAATTGGTGAAATCCACTTCAGCGAGATCTCCATCTTGCAAGGTGATGGTATTTGCCACTGCCGCTTGCTCTAGCTCAGCAAGACCACATGTACAATTCTTACAGGCCTTGCGACGTTTGCCTGGGGCAGGTACACATTCAGAAGGTTGAACAATGACAGGTCTCTCTCTGTCTTCAGCTTGCAGCAATGCATCGTCATCCACGACGCGTGAAGCATTCCCTTGAGCAAGCAATTGCTTCAGCCGCGCGGCTTTCTCTGAGGGATTCTTCTTGCGCTTCAAACGAAGCGGAACAGCCGCTGCATTGAGAACTTCCTCAGGACGTGTCAGAATCATCCCGTCCGTTCCAGCATTCACGCTAAATCCGTGCAAGATGGCTTCAGACTTGAGCGCTTGTTGTGGAATCGTTGCAGGAATATGCAGGGATCTGCCTGGCTTGAGTGCTTGTAGGAGTTGTCCGAGGAGGGCTGGGAGTTGAGCGATATGTGGATCTGCTGCGTCTTGAGCTGCATCACCCAACGATGCCAGTAGGATATTGTCGTAGTGCCCTGTAGGCAATGTCACGAGATTGAGGAGCAGTCGGTCGAGCATTTGGATATCTGGCCGTCTGGAGAAACTCTCAAGCAATGCATGCAGTGTTGCCTCTTGCGATGCGAGTGCTGGCGGTGAGAGAAGGAGATTCGCGTATGTTGCCGCTGCCTGTGTTGGTTGATGCGTGGCGTCTGTGGTTGGCGCGAGGTTGAGGTCGTCGGACATGTCAAAGCCAATCATGGCGACTGTACGGCTGGCTGGGGAAAGGTGTTCCGGGTGCTAGGCCTCTGTCTGGAGGGTGGTATAGGTGTCTTGATGCTTGTCTTGTTCCTTGTCGCTGAGTAATTCAGATTTCTCACGTCGCAGACTCAACAGATTAATACTAGAACTAGAATTACTATAGCTACTACTATAGCTACTACTACTACAACTACTACTCATGGCTAGCTACAGATGAACAATGCACCCCTGCACTGGACATATCTAGCAGAGGGAAATGCCAATATCGTATTCAAAGCACACTCGCTCTCTCCAATTCTATCCTTTACCCCGCCGCTACTAGATCCATGCACAGCTGTCCTGCGTGTGCCAAAGGAAGCAGCAGCCTATTCTCCAACTCAGCAGCTTGCATTTCGTGAACAAGTGCTCAAACCGTTTGCTATTCAACATGGCGTCCGTCTGCCATGTCTACCAGAGCTGCTGATTCCCTATTCGTATGCACTGCAGGAAACATTGCAAGCCAATCTCAACCTTGCTGTGCGCCCAGCCAAGTTCCAACAAAGCAGCATGTCCCTCAAGCACACTCATGTAACGTTGCTGCCATTACTGGCCAGTTCCGTGAGTATCCAGATCTTGGAGTTTAAACCTAAATGGCTGGCTCACTCGTCCAATGCCCCAGCTGATGGGCAATTCTGTCGAACGTGTGCCATCCGTGCCATGCGAACAGGCAGCTCTGTGCCTGAGATGCGATACTGCCCGCTTGGCCTCATTTCTCAGGATTCAAATGCCATGGAAAGAGCAGTGCGAGGGTTGTTGCATGACAACAAACAAGCAGCAACCGATGAGCAGATTGTCGCGTTGATGGACTTTTTCCAAACGACAACCCTTTTTCGCGACTTGGCAAGATTACAACGAATAGCAGCAAGCTTTGATATACCTCTGGCAATGACGTTGCGGGACTGTTCTTGCTATCTGCTCCTGCAAGGGAGCAAAGTGGTCGACTGCTATCTAGCAGATCTAGACCCCAAGTCACCAGGCAAGCTAGAGTACTGGCAGTCTCTTGAAAACGAGCTGGCTTCTGGGGGATGGTACAAGGCTCATCAACACCCTACCGCTTGCCCAATGATTTGAGATGCGTCCATGATTCAGGAATTGGTAATGCTTCAATCATCGCTTTGCCTTTACTCTGTGTAGTGGCAGATGTACTTTCAGAATCATCCAGCTGGGCTTCCATGGCCCTAGCCAGGTGATCTGTCGCAACAGCATACATCTCTGCACGCAATTTATTCCGCTTAAATGGATTCGGCGAACGATCCCAAGCATGCACCTGTTCAGGCGCAACCGTGAATCGTACTTGCTTACCAAGTCCTACAAGACGATCTCGAAAGACTTGCGCTTCATTCAGCAAGTCATCCCATTCTGCTGTATAGAAATGGAGGTGTTGTGGTAATGTGTGTATTAACCAATCTGGCGCTACGCCAGGTGATAAAAGTGGATGTGCTTTGTTGTAGTCGGGTGTGTAGAGATAGGATGCATCAAATAGATTGGAAAAGACGAGTGGCAGGTTCTTGTCGATGCGCTTGGTGCTTGCCCTTCGAGCGTGTCTTGAATTGGTAAAGTCGATGCATGGGTAGAATGCAGCTACTGCGCGAATCGTATAGTCCATGGCCGGTAGCTCAAATGACTTGGCTTCTCCTTCTTCCCTCAGTATTGCAAGACGCAAGGCAGCTGTGAAGGCCAGATTACCACCAGCCGAGAAGCCTGACGTGCACAGCTTGTGGGGATCAATGTTGAGCTCAGATGCATGTTGCACAAGATACAAGATTGCATCTGCACAGTCATCGACCGGTGTAGGAAAATAGTGCTTCGGTGCAAGTCTATAGCCAACAGAAACGACCACTGCGTCGAGTTGTCGGACACAAGCATCTGCCCATGTGGCATCATCTTCAGGTTGGCCAATTGTGAAGCCACCGCCGTGGAATGAGACAATACACGGGAAGGGCGAGTCTGCTGGGTGACTGTGATAATGTGGAGGGACATAAAAGACGAGCTTGATTTCTCCCGGCAGTCGTGCTAGCTGTGCAGGTATATAACGTGTGAACGACGGTCGCATAGGGCGAGGCGGCGCACGACGGTGTAGGACCATGCCGATATTCATTAGAAAGCGCCATATATTGGCTTCAACAGTAAGCCGAGCCCGAGACTTGAGCTGAGAAGCCATCCTGTGAACAAGAAAACAATATCAATATAGATGCAGTATGTAGCTTGGTGATGTCGTCGTGGCGACGTGTGGAATTTGGTGTATGCGAAGGACTACATGAAGTCATCGTCATAGTCATCGTCAAGACGAGACGAATCCAGCGCACGATTATAGCTCGCGGTCGCTGCACCCATCTTGGCCAGCCCAGGCTTCCCTGCGGCCTTCTTCTTCTTTTGTGGGCCACCCTTCTCTGCCAAGTTCTTTGCATTGACCAACACATTGAGACTCGCCTGCACCTTGCGTGTGTCTTCTGCATTGAGAGGCTCACACAGACCCTTGACAAGGTCAACCATGAACTGAGGATACTCCCTTGACTTGCCAAGTGTCGTCAGGCCCTGCGTCAGGGTCTTGCAGACTTCAGCAAATTCATCTTTCGTCTTTGGTGCAGGATCAAGGATATCAGACAACGTCGCGCCTTTGATTTGCGACTTGAGCAGAGTCTTATCCTCTTCTGTGATGTGTGCTGCGCCAAACAAGTCAGCAGCATTGTTGAGGTCAGACTCGAGCTCTTTTTGCTTTTGCCGCAGGCGACGCTCTTCCGGTGTCTCTTCAGGAGCCGCTGTCAACCTTGCCTCTTCCCGTGCAGCTTCTTCAGCCGCTTGCAACTCTTCCCGCCGTTTAAGGGCATCCTTCAAGGTTCCCTTCTTCTTTGTAGGCGCAACAGCAGCGGTTGTTTTGCTCTCATCTTCAGATTCGGCATCCCATGCCTCTGCCACATCGTCATCATCTTCCTCGTCGTCAAATTTGCCGTGTGCAACGGCTTTGCCTGTTGATGCGACGAGATCGTAGTCCTCGTCTTCCCACGATGCCATCTCCAGTTGTCTATGTAGTGCTTGGTGTGTCTGCCCTCGTTCGCTGGTCGCCCATTTCAAAAAAGTTGTTGCACGCTGACGACCAAGAGCAGACAGACGCCAACTTGAGTTTCTACCTTGCGCAGCTCAAGAACAGATCTGCTGGCAAATCACGCCGCTGCATGCTACATGACAGGCTCACAAAGCTGAGACTTCCTGCCTGCTCTTCTCTGCTCTCTGTATATAAAATGCTCGCAACGCCGCCGTCTCCGCGCGTCAGGGCAGACGTGCAGCATCTCGCTTCCTCACTGAATCGCTATCAGTCTAGCGTTGCAGGGCCCGCTGCAATAGGCAAAGCCTGGCCGCCGAGGAAGCCTGCGTCGCAAGAAGTGATTGAAATCTCGTCTTCTCCGTACGTAGCGCCGCCAAGTCCTACCAAGAACCGCACGAAAGTCGTGCAAGACCAGGCTGATGCGGAGGAGATGCTGAGGACGCGAGTTTATGACGATGAAGAAGAGGTCTGTGTTGGGCATCTTGCTGTCCGCCCGCCCGTTCAGCCTGTGGTAGAGGACAACGATCATCCGCGTCATGATGTTTATGCGAGCACAACGCGTCCGTATCCGCAGATTGAGTGCCTTGTACCGCCTGCTATGGAGAACGACGAGGAGTGGTTCTCTCACAAGCACTATCTCTCACCACGAAAGACTGTACCGCAAGTCCTGACCATCACTAATGAAAAGCAACTCGATGCACTTATTGGCAAACTTCAAGGCCCCGTGCTTGGATTTGATATGGAATGGGTGATTCGACGGAAACCCAACATCTCACTCATACAGATTGCTGACAGCACGCATATCCTGCTGATTCAAATATGCAAGTTCACATCCTTTCCCACGCGTCTGCGGGAGATTATTGAGAGTGAAGCATGGATCAAAGTCGGTGTAGCCATCATGGGTGCAGACATGTCAAGATTACGTGAAGTCTATGGCGTCAAGGGAAAAGGTGTTCTTGAACTATCTCACTTTGCAAGGTTGATGGATCGACCCGTTTGGGGCACGGCCAACAAGCTTCTTCCACTCGCTGGCTTGGTGCATCATTATCTCGGCAAGCCGCTTCAAAAGGATGCTGTGCGTTCATCAAACTGGAATATGCCGTTGTCTGTACGTCAACGCCAATATGCAGCAGATGATGCCTATGCAGGTTACTTGCTCTTTATGCATCTAGAGCGAGACCGACAAGCTCGTTCAGCACAATACAAGGGGATTTGGCCACCTGTACGTGCATGTCCGCTACAATCTATTGCTGCTGCAAAGAGACAAGCAGCTGAAAGGGAAAAGAGAGCGTATACAACATCAGCAAGGCCAAGTGCAGCAACAAAGGAGGTCAAGGAAGTGATGGCCTTGCTCAATGCAGAGAAGCCTATGGCCGCGCAAATAGCAAGCTCGGAAGACGATGGAGATGATGGATTCATGCCACCCGTTGCACGGATCCCTCGGAAAGCCTTGCAGGATGTCAAGGTCTCGCGGATGAATACTCAGTCAGCGGTACCAAGAACATTTTGAAGTAGCGAATTTTGACGATGATTCGACGTGGACACTACATAAGCTGCTGTATATATAATGAATGGTCTTATGAGTGGCTATCAAGGCTCAGGACAGTCTCCTAAAGCACAAGCTATAGCTCTACGAAAGTCTAGACAGCCTCGAACGCTGTATCTCAGTTCGGGTGCAAGGACATTCCCAATGGTGCTATACGCTTCAGCTGCCATCAACTTGATTTTCTGGGGCAACTTGGCCACTTGGGTCTTTATGGACTATGCCGTCAAAAAGCCAGAGAGCACGTCCACTGCCATTGTCCAAGATGGAGAGACTCTTGCATCCGAATACGAGCGAGCGCCGCTTCGCACGCGCATCTTGTATGCAACGGGCCTAGGTGGACTTGGTCTCGCCATCTCTACAGGTTTCCTGCTCGTTTCCAAACGGGTCGTTCGCAGAATTGACTTGATGCCGGGTGGTACCCACGTCAAGCTCTTCACAGGCTTCCGGAACCCAGCATCAACCCTGCCACTCCAAGCAAATCTACCCAAGACTGCCACGCCAGTCATTGCAGAAGGCTCTACCGGTGGCTCACATATTGCATTGACTGATTTGATGCTACGCAAGGCTCTCTTTACAGGTGCAGGCCCGAATCAGGCGTATTCGGAAAGTGGAAGTTATACGCAGCTTCTACGCAAAGGTCAGCTTATCGGCTACCTCCTCGACCGACGCGGCTCCTTCCTAGGTGGACCGCGCGTCTTGGATGAATTGATTACTACGTCCCGAGCCTGAAAGACACTACCCTAGACTGACAAAGGTGTTGCCTGGTCGTGCATGCGTATTGTCCAGCAAGCCCAAATCAAGCTCACTCTGGGCACCGTCGTCCTTGCTCGGGTCCTTCCTTTTAGGTCGATTGATGATATACGTGCCAATCACAGCAATAGTCACAAGACCGAGTAGTAAGCGCCGTGTCGAGTCCCATTTATACCGTTCCATGGCTGTTCGCAAGTCACCCAACTTGACGGTGAACTTGTTGTCTAGTTCTTGTATCCGTAGCTCAATATCCTTTGCATCTGAGCGTGTCTGCGACCTGCGCATCTCAACATCCATCTCCACCTCTGTCCGCATCGTTTGTAAATCTTCGCGCATCTGTTGATCAAGCAGCTCTAGCTTGCGCTGCAAGGTGAGCAAATCAAGTCGTAGTTGCATCGCTTCATTGCGTCGCAGGATCTTGATCTCAGAGAGCAATTCCGACATGGCTGCACGAAACAGATAGCTCTGATTTTCTAGATCTGCACGAGACAGCATTTCTGCTTTACACGTCTCTGTTTCTGCAACCAGTAGTGCACGAATGGCATTCATAGTGGCAACGGCTTGACCATATTCGAAGCCAGACGCTTCAAGACGCGTGACAATGTGGAATGTATCAAAGTAGTGTGTCAATGCAGCTGGCGTTCTGGCCGAAGACGCAGTCAAAGCAGATGCAAGAGGGGCGCCTCCTCCTCCTCCGCTACTTCCGCTGCCAGAGCTGGTACCACTGCTACTACTGCTGCTGGTTGTGCTGATGGGAGGCGATAGAACCATGCCTGCACCACTGTCGACTGGTGGCCCAGCATTGATGATGGTCGGTGGCTGTCCAGAGAAGAGTCTACGCGATGCAGATGAGCATGTGAGACGCTGCCTGACAAGCGCAGAGGCTGGGTAGAGGAAGGAGAGCAAGGGCCGCGAGCCCATGTCCGCTACGTTTGATGGAGTGTTTGGTTTTGGTCGCGAATTCTGAACTTCAAGTCGCCGACTGTCTGCACTACAAGTCAAAGACTAGCTGAGCTGCTGAAGGTCTCTCTGTGCTCGATAGACTGCTAGATCATGCAGAGTAAAAGGGTTCTGTTTGCTGCTACTGCGTCAAGAATTCATAGAAGTCTACTCTGTACTCGAGCCATCAGACGCTTCATTGCCACACCAGCTCATGCTTCCCAGACAAAAGACCAGTCAGCCTTGAAGCGCTGCGTTGCTTGTGGATCGCCACAACCGCTTGCACGGCTCACTTGTTCTTCCTGTGCTACTCCTTGTCCCATGCCAGCATCAGTCTCCTTTTACGACTACTTTCCCGGACTTGGGCCAGCGCCACCCAAGGGTTCCTTCGAGCTCGATGTTCGCGCGCTTAGAAGAGCATTCTTGAAACTACAGCAAACTGTTCATCCTGACTTACACGGCAGTGGGGAAGGTAAACATCGACAGCTGGCCGAGTCAACAAGTTCCTTACTCAACAAAGCTTATACAACGCTGCAAAAGCCGTTGAGTCGGGCAGAGTACCTGCTGTCATTGCGTGGCATCGACATGACGGCAGAGGGGGAGTCATTGACAGACGCTGATATACTGATGACTGTTATGGAAGCACGAGAAGCGATTGAAGAGGCTACATCAGAGGCTGATTTGGATGAAGTCAAGCATGATACGGCCTCGCGGATTGAGAATGAGCTCAAGATGCTCGAACAGCATTTCGCAACAGACAATTTGGCTGAGGCGAAGAAGAGTGCCGTCAGACTGCGCTACTGGCTCAACATTCAAAAAGCAGCACAAGATTGGGAGCCGGGCAAGGATGTGATGCTTGAGCACTAGCTGAGTAGATTACTTCGAAGCATGCTGTACTTGGTAGTCTCGTCTCAGCTTCCGAATATCCATAAAGCCATTGCGGTATGCAGGCACTCTGCTTGTTAATCCACAGTCTCGCACAAAGAGGCCAGCGTACGATTGAGTGGCTGCCCATTCATGGCGCATGACCACTTTGAGCGGGTCCGCCAGTGTGACTGAAGCAATGCAGAAGATGACAGCCGATACAACAAGCTCTAGGACAATCTTTTATTAGTGAAGTCTCGCGGAAGCATCAGCGTACGTCGGCAGGAATAGACGGGTCTGTGCCCTTGAGCCGCTTTGAATACGAGACATACTCGTACGCTGAATAGCTTGCATGAGCAATGAAGAGCAAAGAAATAAGCAGAGCAAGCTTGCTGATCATTTGCAGCAGATATTCAGGTAGACTGCGTATCACAGCACTCGTACAATTGCCAGGACAAGGATGTGAGGTCACTGAGGTGCTTGTGATGGTCCAATGTTGAAAGTTCCTGGGTTAGGCCAACTTCGAAGTCGTGTAAACGGTGACTCTGGTGAGGACGACGCGAGGACGCCTTGCTCCCTCCCACAACGCCTTATTGCGCATCATTGGGAGTCACCTGATACTGATCTTCCGATGTATGAAAAAAGAAGCTCACAGAGTTCTTGATCTTTGCTTCTTGGAGCGCTTATGCATATTAGCTCAGCTCGCGTTCATGCCTCACTCAGCTTCAGCAGATAGACTTCGTCCGGGAATACCCAACCGTTTTTCTTACAATAAGCTGAGCCGACATGCAGTTAGGGTCCGTGAATTATGCTCAGGCAAAAGATGCTGAAGCTGCGGTCGATATGAAAAGACGCTCGTAGCACTTTTCGCGTCTAACACGAATCACCGTGCGTATACATCTCAATGTGTCATCTGGCGCTCTTGCCCTACGACCTGAAATTGGCATCAAAGTCTTCAACCTCTTTCACCGCAATCTGGTTGAAGTCTACCATGAAGCCACCAGCGACGTCGCTCTCCTGGTCGTTCAGCTGATTCTTCTGCCGCTGGTTGATGGTCAACATCTTGAATACGCCGTGGGACGAGACTGTCACGGACTGACCTCTGCGCTCACTTGTCTTGTTTTCAGCTAAAATGTTGGGTCACTTCGTCTTCATTCCCCTCTCCTCGGCTTTCTCTAGCTCTCCTTGAATCCCTGCACTCCTGTCACCTCTCCATCACGATGGTTCACCCAAGCCCTCAGCACGATCACACAGCCCGGCGTATCTCTTGCCTGATGCGATCTCCACCGACATCACACTCCCCTCGCCTCATGGACCACGATCCAACATGTCACGCTCGCAAGCGTCGAGGTCGCCTTGCCTCATGGTCCACGCTTCAGCGTTACGCTCGCAAGCGACGATGTCACCTTGTCTTATGGTTCTCGCACAAACACATCATGCCCAATACTATCTTTCATTTGTACAGTCTCTGTTGCCAAAACCACACCCACCACGCTCCCTGTCTCCATCAATACGCCTTGCCTCGTCCAGTTGTGATCATTACATGGGGACATCTCCGGAAGAGCGAGGAGCCGCTTGCCAAAGGACGGAGGGAATAGCGTTTCGCCCGAAAGGTAGTGGTCCAACCCGTCAACAATTCTCGTCGCACCGGATGACCTTGTCGCAGAAGTCCGCGAAATGCTTTCTCAAGGTCGAGTTGAGCGTGCGCCTGGGCTCGAAGATCTCGGTTTTGTCTGTCAAGTCCAGTGGAGTAACGACAACTTTATACGTTTCAACGCGCCGTGAAGCTGAAGTCTTCCCGTGCTGGAGCTTGGACCTCGACTGTCGCTCGGAGTCGAGCATTGGCTTCGCCGAGGCGCTGCATCTCATCCATGAGACCAGGCACCTGCTGGTGCAAAGTGGAAAAGTCTCCGAAGGTAGGAACTCATGTAGCGATCACGACTAGACGAGGCAAGGTGTATCAATGGAGACAAGGAGCGTGGTGTGAGTGTGATTTTGGCAACAGAGATTGTACAAACAGCTAGTAGTATTGAGTATCAATTGATGTTGCTGACAACGCTAAAAAGGTGCGAGAAGCGCTCCTTTTATACTTTGCCAGCCTCGAGCGAGGAATAGACGAGACAGACGTGGGCGATAGCAAAGACCCTGAAAGCGCATCGATACTTGACGCCGAGGCTACGGGAGAAGATCATCAAGGCTTGCGAGCGTGATGTGTCTGTGCGAGAACCATAAGGCGAGGTAACATTGATGCTCGCGAGCGTGACGCTGGAGCGCGGTCCATAAGGCAAGGTGACATCGATGCTTGCGAGCGTGACGCTGGAGCGCGGTCCATGAGGCAAGGTGACATCGATGCTTGCGAGCGTGACGCTGGAGCGTGGTCCATGAAGCGAGGTGAGCGCGATGCTTGCGAGGCCGCATCAGGAAGGAGAACACGCCGGTCCGTGTGATACTGCTAAGAGTTTTAGTAGCCATCGTAATGGAGAAGTGTCAGGAGTGCATATAATTTAGGGGAGGTAGCGATAGCCAGGGAGGTGTAAATGAAAACATGACCAAAGATTCTAGCTGAAGACAAGACGAGTGAGTGCAGAGGTCAGTCAATGATATTTTGCCCATGTCTCAAACTGCTTCAACAGATAGACTTCAACTAGTTTTACGCAGTCATTCTTTTGGAAACCATTCGAGTGGACAGACAGCCAGAGTTCGTAGGTTTACCTCACGCAAAAGCTTAAGAATCTATAGATACGGTTGCTACGAGAAACTGCTCGTAGCACTTTCGCCTCTAACAAAAGTCACCGTGCGTGTACAGCTCAATGTCATCTGGGGATGTAGCCGTCCTGGAAGTCTTGTCCAGCTTTTTGACACCGCAGACTTGACTCATGTCTTTGAAAGGTCTAGCAGCGTTTGGTGTAGGGACGATCTTGGAGCCCAGCATGAATACCATTACAGTACATGTGTTGCTCGATCCGCCCGCAGAGCCGACAGCGCATTGAGTATCGAAGACAGTCTTGTGTTAGCAAACCTTTTTAATCCACTCGACTTACATAGTAAACCTGCTTGGAGCCCTGGCAGGATTTTGGTGCATGCTGGTTTGCTAATTCTTGATCACCTTTCAGCGGCTGTAGCGAGAAGACGAGGGCTCCCGTAGATTTTCCAGCGAAGTAGCGCCACAAAAGGCCCTTGTAGAGGACATCTGTTTTCAAGACCTCAATTATACCACCTACTTTGGCTGCTTTACAGATAAAGTCGCCATGCTGATGTAAAGACTGCTTGATTGGAGCCAAATCGCCCTGGTGTAAAGTAACGCGAGCTGATAAGACCAAAGCAGACACGCATGCTGCATGTATCACAGCAAAGAATAGGGTAGTCAACTCAAAGGATGTCATGATTCTTCCTGCCAAGATTGACTGATTAGTCAAAAGAGAATTGGATACTCGACAATTTTATATCCAGGGACTCCAGGGACTCGTATACCCATGCTTTGGACATTGAAACATAGGAAATGAGCTTCCCTTGGAACTGTTGCTGATTGAATTAATTTAAGACCACTAACTTTGCAACTGCAGGGACCTCCCGCTGGTACTGATCTACAGCGGAAATTGCGAAATGATGCACAAGGAAATGATGTTACCTCAATGCTTCATCATTTGCAATCGATGTCTGAGCTGTAATTGCAGTGCCAAGCAATCTTCTGACCACGACTTCCTGAGACGCAGGAAGGCGGATCACTGACAAGACTTTTGAGTTATTCTAGGGGTCAAGAGATTCTGAAGTGACATTTGCGATCATCTTAATTTCATGAGATGAGATTGGACATTTTTCCGAGGCGAAACCTCTCAACAGGAAGGATACCACGAGACATGCGCCGGACAAATGGGAAGAGGCAATAATGCGTATGGGAGGGGCTAGAATCAGAGGTCAGATTGTATCATCAGTTAAATTGGGCTAAAGCTGCTTTATATTGCTTAAGGCACTAGCTATGAAACGACGGCTCCTACGGCCGTAGCCAAGCTTTGCAGGTTCCCCATATGCAAGCACAGCTTCGTAAAGATAACGCAGTTTCGAGATTTAGACATGTCCTTGAGTACTTTCGCGCCGGCTTCCGCTCTAGTAAAAGTATTCTCCATGCTCTAAGTGCTGGGTTTCTTGATGTTCCTGCAATTAAGTTACTGAACACGGGATTATTGTAAAGGGTAAAGTCATCTGTTTGCGAGTCCTCCTTCTTCACGCCGCAGACTTCTGCCATGTCTTAAGAAGATGCTGACCAGTTTTGGCACCATCAATTTTCAACATGAAAACCAGAGCGGAGAACGATTTGACTGGCCCATCAATTGTACCGACATGAATCGAATTATTTGTTCGAAGCGAATGCATACAATCGGTCTAAATCAACTTGCAAAGAAAGACATGCTTTTGCCTTTGCGCAAAACCTTTCATAGGCTACTTACATTCCTCAGCGAAATGAATGAATGCCTCCTCGCCATAGTTTTTCAAAGTTTTGATCGAATTGGCAAGTGATCCAGAAGTCGTTCTGTCCCACACAAATTCGCGGTAAACAGCGGTAGTTGGGCAAAATCCCTGAAACCTGTCCATCAGCTGTCTTGCAGACGTAATTGTGCCGTGTTCAATTATTGAGTCCTTGAGGGAGACGATCTCGGATGGAAAACTATCATAGAAGCGCAGGCTGGACAAAGCATGTACGCAAATTACGTAGGCCGCAGCGCAGAGAAGGGTGAACAACATGCCGAATATCGCTTCTACTGTCTTGACGTGGCAGTACAAAGTTGTAAGAAAGTATGTGAGTGGGTGAACTGAAATAGGAGGGGGTCACTGAGGAGGTGGGAAATGAGAAACCCCTTTTTTGTCCATGTTCACTGCGCGGCAGCGACCTCACCTTCAGTCGATAGCTGCTCAACAAGCAAGTGTTGGCCTTGGTAACTTGATATGTCAAGGTCCAAGAGACACTGCTTGACTAAGCAGGAGATGTGTTTCCGCGGAAGAAACCACGGCCGATGCTACTGTCTGGGCCTGAGATAGCCAATTGCGACTTAAAATTTCACGTTAGATGGCACTCACACCTTACTGTGCATCTCGCAAAGGAGCTCTTTGTTTCGATGACGCCTGATCAGACGTCGGTCCAAGAGCGATGGTCAGTGCATCCAATGCGATACTTTGGTGCACAAACCACAGACATGAAACAAGGCTGTGTTTCAGATGGGTAAGAATCCTTTTCGCCAGACCCATCTGCTTCCCTGACGACATGTTCCGCTCTCGAGCAAAGAAGCGCAAAGAAGCCCACCATAAGGAAGAAATGTCGAGTAGATTGAGGATTAGTCGGTATCCAGAGTCGCAAGTCCGCGTACAGTATCTCCGACCAGAAGAATTTGTCGACCAGCCAAGACGAGCACCGACGCCTGCGAATACCATTCGTTCAACATTGACACCGATGAGAGCGCTGCAAAGCGACAGATCGCAACAATCTGTGAAATTTGTGCATATGAAGACGCATTCTCCCAAGCATAGTGCCGGCAGCAGGTTGCTGAGCATGCAAGCTATCGTGAGCTCAAACGCAGCGGGCCAGGATGAAGTGAGCAATTTGATGGATTACAACATATCTGATCTCTGGAGCGCAGACTGGAATGGCTTGAAGGACGCTCTGGCTTTCAACGTTGCAACGATGCAACGGGCGTCCTCTGGATCGAAGAATTCTCGAGCTAATCCGTCCAATGATGCCGCAGATGCCACGCAGATCAACACTTCATCCGATGATCTAGGAGACAGTCATGTAACCTCTGCAGCTAAAGTCAGACTGACGGGCGACATCAGACTTGCGGGCAGTTCTGGCTCTTCACCTTTGCTTGCTCAATACAGGCGTCGACTTCAAGAGGGCATGCCAGCAGAATTGCCTGTTCAAATGCCAGTCAAAGATGCCACAGGATTCGCGAATGGCGAGCAAGCACATGCAGGAAAACCGCCTTCAACAAGCTCGCTTACTGCCCAGTGTCAACCACAGATTATCGAAACTCCAGAGAACCACTCTCCTGACTTTGAGGCTCGACTTGATGCGTTGCAAACCCGCTTGGATGAGCTGCAAATCAAACGTCGCAGTGTACACGAGGAGTTCGACATTCGTGATAAGATTGCCGATAGAATGGCTCAGCGAGATGAGCAACATGAATCTGTCATTGCCAAACATGGCGTACGCATGGACTTGCTCGAAAGAGCTAACATTGAAGCTGACCAGAAACTTGCCGTCTTGCAAGCACAGATTGATCTGTGCAAAGAAGCCTTGGCCTTGTTACAAATACCTGGGGCGAGTTCAGATGGCGAGCCCAACCGAAATGTGCAACCCCTAGTCGTCAGCAAGCATGTTTCATCGTCTGAAGCTCCCACCATGCCTTCGAGTGCAGTTGATAAAGGGAAATCGCCAGATTCTGCCGCGTACAGAGCATCCAAGGCTAGGCGGAGAGAAAAGGAGAGCATGCAACGATACAAGCAAGAGTGTATGCAGCAGTATGATTTGATGCGTGCCCGTCAAGCACACAGCAACCATGACAAGGTGACGTTGCCTGTTGGGAGTATCTCGCATGTTTCTATCACACCAGCCCAGTACTCGACGCACAGTGTTGCCAGTGACAGCCCTATTGTGCCAAGGACAATGCCGTTGATGCCAAGACATGCTAATACCATGCCTGCTCGCAAGCCGATCGAACCAGAGGTGGTGTATGAAGAGAAGGCTGAGCTGATGTACTTTCGTCCAGTCAGAATTGACCATGTAGGTCAGCAAAAGGCAACCCACATAATGCGTTGGGAGTCGAGAAGGTTGTAGAATATCATTTGAATTGCTGTTCTTTAATAATGATTGCCTCAACATCCTTGACAGCACTTGACCCTTTGATGCGTCGCAGCACTTGTCCAAGAAACCAATTGACAATCTTTGGATCTCCACCATGTAATTTGGCCGTTTGCGCTGGATTTTGTTGCATGATTTGCTTCAATGCTTCTTTCACTAATGCATGTGAAGCAGCGCTGGCCCCATCGCCTTGTGCAAGAGCCAGCCCATGTTGTTCGACGAGCGACTGAACAGATTGACTTGCTTGAAATTGCGACAGCAACATGCTTAGAACTTGCTGGCCAGATTGCCGGGTGATGTCACCTGCAATGACACTGATAATGAGATCAGCAAGCTGTTTCGTCGTTGGCATTAGATCCCCTGTTGATGCCTCAGGTTGTGTTTCTCGAATTATATTTTGCCGGCCGACTAGGTCATGCACAAGCCACGCCGCGACGGTACGTGGCAATTTGTCCATGGCCTTCTTGTCCACCTTGTTTGCCAGTCGAGTCTGAGCAGTTGAAAGGACATCCTCGTATACACCGAGCAAGTTCCTGTCTGCCTCCAGGACACGTACATCTCTAAGCTGCAAAGAGAATGGTTTAGCCGTCAACCTGTCTAGGACTGCATCGGGAAGTTCTGCCAAGTGCTTCCGACAAGTAGCCAGAAAAATGTCGTCGAGCGCAATCGGTGGCAAATCAGATTCAGGCATGTAGCGATAATCGGTTGTTGTCTCCTTGTCGCGAATCTTGAATGTTATGCCGCCTGCCACATCATACCCGCGTGTTTCTGAAGCAATGATACCGCCTCTTTCAAGCTCTTCAATTTGTCGACGTGCTTCAGCATCCACTGCATTCATGACTGCTCGTGCGCTCGCTAGATTCTTGATTTCCACGCGTTGTGAGGGAGTTGTCTGGTCTTGATGGGCGACCGAGACATTGACGTCGCAGCGTAGGGCGCCTGTATCCATACTTGCATCAGACGCACCAATGGCCTTGAGAATCGCTTGAATCTTGCGCAAACAAGCAGCTGCAGCACGACCGGAGGGTAATGCTGGACCTGTAACGATTTCAATGAGCGCAGAGCCGGAACGATTGGCATCGACGAGAATTTCATCGGTGCTGGATGGGTCTGCTGCATCATGTGCTTCAAAATAGAGAGTCTTGGCCGTGTCTTGCTCTAGCTGGATTTGCAAGATGGTGACATCGATTTCTTGCTGAAGACTTGACTCATCACGAGATGACAGGTGGATGAGACCAGCGTGTGCAAGGGCATTGTAGTGCTGTGTAATTTGATAGCCAGCTGGTTGATCTGGATAGATGTAGTGCTTTCTATCAAACGTCGAGCTCATGTTGACTTGACACTGCAGAGCAAGAGCAGCACGCACAGCAAGTAGCACTGCGTGTGTGTTTAAGTGCGGCATAGATCCTGGCAAAGCAATATCAAAAGGCTCAATGTCTTGGTTTGCAGGACCTGCGAAGCGTTGTCGAGCTTGTGAAAAGAGCTTGAGCGGTGTAGCTAGCTGAGCATGAAGCTCGAGGCCGACCGTCGTCTTCCAAGCCGAAGTAGCTGTTGCATAGCTTCGTCTGCATACCCGACATAGCTGAACGGACGGTCCTCTCTTGAGCATCTAAGCTTCACAATAGACAATAGAGGGGGTTGGTTGTGGTGAAAGTTCAAATTCTGCCAAAATCGCTATGAAGAAGGAGCCAAACGCTAAGTAGATACAAATAAGTTGACTTGCAAGGCCTTGTCATTCTAGTCGTGAAAGTGCAAAGGACAGCCATGTGTACCATCCTTCGTATCTCGCCAAGCCTCAATACAGTGTGCGTGGAAGACACACCAACACTCGAGGCGTGCTGCATGTTCGCCTTCAGCATACTCTTCAAAACAGATGGGACACTCCTCACCGAGTATCTTGTCCTGCAGTGTCAATTTGAAGGCAACATAACGGAGTGGTGTAGCTTGCACGGCTAATTGCATTCCAACAGGTGCCGAAGAGGGTGCACCGGGACGATGCAATACAGACACACTAGATTCACGCCTGTGGCGATGACCATGACGATGCGAACGACCAGCTACATCCCTTACCATGCTCTCCTGCCCATCTCCGCTCCTTCGCCGATGTGAACGCACAGAGGCCTCGTGTTCAACTGTGATATGCTGGCCGCGACCACTATTAGCAGGCGCAGGCACATGGAAATACGAAGGCGGCGGCGTCGCTAGCATCGCTAATCCACTTGGCGTCGATACTTCTCTGATGAGCTGCGCAGCGGCTCTCGGATCCAAACTGCTGATATCGAGGCCGAGCATACGACGACAGCGGTCTTGCTCGAGATGTGAGAAACACGCATCGCAGCAACGCACTTCTTCCACTGCTTCTGTTGAGATGAATGAAGAAGCCAGAGGAGAGGTATGTGTAGATGTAGGCGACAAAGGACGAGCCAATGACACGGCCGCCTCGTCTGCACTGGTAGCAGTATAGCCTGGTGGTCGGACGATAGCATGCGCTTTGAGTGCGCAAAAGTTACTGGCGCAAGCAGCGCATACGACGCGTCCACAGCGTCTGCAGTGATGTTTGCGATACCACCAGCTGAAGGCCGTGCTGCAGAGTGGGCAGGAGGCGACGGCTTCGTCAGCTTGCCAAATGGCGGGTGTTGCTTGCGCTGTGGCTATTGGAGCAGCCATGTTTGCGGTGTGCGCAATGAGAGAAGAGGTCTCTGGCTTGGTTCTGAAGGATGTCTATGGCCTGGAGAGGATGTTTCACGTAAAAGGCCGCGGTTGTCGCTGGTCGTCGCAGGTCGTCGTCGTCATTTGCAAGTCAAGAGGGTTAAGATGGCGAAGAATCAAGATGCTCGAGAGGGTCAAGAGTGAAGAAGGGGATGAGACAGACGACAAATGTCACATAGCAGATTCAAGTATTACAATTCAATTCCCAATCACTGCTGGCCGTAGTACGCGTCCTTCGCCTTCTTGTATGCCTCATACCCCTTGGCTGCCTCCTCGCTGTACTTGGCCCGGGCCTCGTCACTCAGCTCACGCCATTCCGTCGACGCACGCTTTGTAATCTCAATCATGGGCAAGTCTTCGTACGCGCCAGACGATCGGCGTTCCTGCAGGAAACGCATCCAAGCACTCAATGGCGCAGTAGGCGCATTTGGGTCCTTGATCTTCTTGAGTTTGCTCGAGACAGACTTTCCCTTAGCCAATGCTGTCTTTCGAAGACCAGCACGGACCTTGTTCTCGGCAGCGATTTCCGCGGGAGACATGTTGTTGACAAAGGCATCGTAGAGTTTCTTGCGCTCTGCAAGGACATTGGGCACCTGTTCAAGCAGCTTTGCCTTTTCCTCCTCGGGCATCTTCTTGTACGCCTCAATCGCATCCGTCAAGGCGAAGCGCTCGCCAGCGGCTTTACGCTCACTTGCATAGTTCTTGATGAAGAGCGTGTACGCGCTTACACCGCCCTTGGGTGGTTGCTTGGTGGCACGTTGAACAGGAGGCACAGCCACTGCTTTGAGCTTCTTGAGCTTTGGGTCCTTCTCAATCTTGAGGCTTGTGTCCTTCTTGACGCGTGGTCGGGTAGGCGCGTCCCCGAGCTGTGTTGCGAATGCGCGGACTTGCGCGGGGTTACGCGCCACCAGGCGAACGAGAGGGTTCATGAGCTTGATTGACATGATCAGAATGAGCTATCGACGCAGTTCCTTAGGCTCAGCTCACGGAATCGCTCGAGTATGGAGCTGGTTGTTTGTCGCTGTCGCTCTCGATGGCTGGAACAAGGGGTGGAGAAGCAGTCACATATATTTGGCTATTTTCACTGCATACTTCTCTCTACCTCAGACAGCGACGGGATAGAGCTGCTTGCACCAGAGCGTGTCACGGTGATAGAAGCCACTGCTGTCCCATACTGTACAGCTGCATGGATGTCCTTCCCTGGGCAAGTTGAGTACAGACACCGCCAATGAAGGAGTCCCCAGCTCTGGGCGATGTTAGCAGTAATCACAAGAGTACAGGAGGGCCTTACGCAGTCGTATCAATAGCCTTGACTTTCTTGCTGGGTACATGGGTTGATCCATCTCTGGTCACGACCACAGATCCCTGCCCGCCGAGCGTCACTATCACGGCTTCTTGCACACCAAGACGAAGGAAGTGCTCGCCAACACGAATGGCATCGTCTGGTGTCTCTACCTTCATGCCAGATAGCAAAGCCGCTTCTGTTTCATTTGGAATGAGGTAGCTCAGCTGCTTGTAGAGCGAATGTGGCAGTGCTTGCACTGGTGCAGGATTGAGCAACGTAGGCACACCAGCTTCATGTGCCAGTGCAAGGGCATGCAGCACAGTCTCCATCGGCGACTCGAGCTGACAAACAATCACAGCTGCTTCTCTGATGAGAGCAGCAGCCTTGTCAATATGCTTGACAGACAAAAGTTCATTGGCTCCAGGGATGTAGAGGATGCGGTTGTCTCCCGAGTCTTCCACAGTAATCATGGCAATGCCTGTAGCAGTATCCTCAGTGAGGACCTGGTCCATTTGTATATGGAGCTTGGCCATAGCATCTCTACACATGGCAGCATATGGGTCATTGCCAATGCAAGCGACCATATGTACCAATGGACCAGGTTGGCTCAACAATGCACAGGCAGCAGCTTGATTCAGACCCTTTCCGCCGACTCCAGCGTGGAAGTCACGGCCGTAGAGCGTCTCACCTGCATCCGGTGCACGTTTACACTGAGCAACAAGGTCAACATTGACACTGCCAACCACAACAATTGGCTTGGGCATGTGGTCTCTAGCTATTGAGGTGTCGGTCTGGGGTGAAGAGATGCAAATGTCGGAGAAGACCGAACGAGCGAACCATTCAGGGGAAATAGTGAATATTCAACTATGAAAAGCAAGACCTAATCCTTAGACAGCTGCAGCTCACCACAGAGCATAGCTTCCACCGTATCACCCACATCAAGTTTCTCCTTTTCTGGCGTTTTTGCCGGCAGACACAGGAATCCATTGCAGACAAGACTCCCCACGCGTGAACTCCGTTGACCGCCTGTGCTTCTGGCCTTCAACTTGCCTGCTTGTGTCACACTGATGACAACACGATGATACTCTGGTCGTGCGTCCAACGCGACAGGTCCATCGAGACAAATAGGAATGCGAGGAAGATGGAGTTGCTGCTCTGGGTAGCCGCTCAAACGACGCAGCGCAGGCAACACAAACAAGTGAAACGTCACAAGCGCTGACGCAGGATTGCCAGGTAGTGCAAACACCAATGTCGATGGCTTATGATCATGCGGTACTGTCGCAAATGTTGTGGGCTTGCCAGGCTTCATTGCTACACGACCGAAATGCAGTGTTGCACCGAGTTCTCGTTGCAAGGTCGGTTTCAACAGATCCATCTCACCCATGCTCACACCACCCGTTGTGATGAGCAAGTCGACCTGATCTGTTGCTTTCTTCAGTGCTGCTGAGAGTGTACCAAATTTGTCGGCGACAATGCCAAAATCAACTGCATCAAAGCCGTAGCCACGAACAGCCGCGAGCAACGAAGCACGATTCGAGTCTCGCACTTGACCAGGATTGAGGGGTTGGCTGGAACCAGGTTCAACAAGCTCATTGCCAGTACTCATCACGCCAACGACTGCTTTCCGCCATACAGAGATGCCAGTCTCTGCATCTCTTGCAGAAGCAAGCAGCCCAATCTCGCCGCCTGTTGTCGTCAATGTCGTGCCAGCTCTCAACATCAAAACTCCCTTTTTGATGTCTGACCCAATTTCACGCACATTCTCGCCAACGTTCGCCAAGGCGTTGATCTTGACGGTTGTCTCTTCGCCTTGTGTAGAGGCACTGTCAAGTTCGGTATCTTCCACCATGACAACCGCATCCGCACCGTCAGGAATCGGCGCACCTGTCGTGATGCGAACGACCGTCTTGCCGTCCGTCACTTGGTCAGCTGAATCACCAGCATGGGCAACACCAGCGACACGATACACGCCTGGTCCATGCTTGGCCTGAATGGCATACCCGTCCACGATACTCGCGCGAAATGCCGGAACGTCATCGTCTGCATAGACATCTTCGGCGAGAATACTACCGACCAGGGACTTATCATAGAAAGATCGATTCTCCTTTCGCAAGTGAGCTTGTGTGATTTGCTGTTCGAGGATGATTTGATGTGCTTGAACAACAGAAATCATGGGCCATGGTGAATGTCGTTGACGTCGCGTGACGGGTGCAAGCGGGTCATTCGTTGATGGTGCTGCATCGGATGCATGATCGTGATGACCAGTACAGCGATGGCCGGACTCCTCATCTTTGACAAAGCTTGGCGATAGGCCAGCTTGTTGTTCAATAGGGCCCGTTCCTTGAGCATGTACCATGCGTGACTGAACGGTATTGGCAGCAAGATCACAAGCATGCGGGAGTAACTTGACAATAGCCTGCAAGTTCTCCACAGCACCCTTAGGGCTTCCTGGTATCGTTACAACTAGCGTCTTGTCACACACACCAGCAACGAGTCTTGCCATGGCAGCGAGAGGTGTGATTTCAAGACTTGCTGCAAACATGGCATGAACGAGGCCAGGTGCTCGTTTTGTCAGGATTGGCTCGATGGCCTCAGGCGTCACGTCACGCTCTGCAAAGCCTGTACCACCGGAAGCGATGACAAGATTGATGCCATCAGCAGCCCATCCACGTACGTGCTTTTGGATCTCTGGTATCTCATCTGCACAGATGGCCAGGTGTTGAATCTGCCAACGAGGAGATGCTTCGATGAGCACAGCTTTGAGCTTTGGGCCAGATTTGTCTTGTGAGGTGTCTCTTGAACAAGTGTCACTCACTGAATCACGTTAGCCTGGAATAGATTGCTGTCTCGTATACCGATAAGCAGAGCAGCAGTGAGGGGAGTTGTCGACATATTGAAACAGTAGCTAGTAGCAATCAGATCAGTCCCAAATCAGTTGTAGCACGGGGCCTTCAGAGTCAGCGTTACAGCTCTATTCCCCAAGTCTTGGCACGCAACAAACAGCAAGCTACAGCGTGACGTGATGTTCTAGGTCGGTGCCGCGTCCATGCGAGGCTGCTGCTCCGTGCGCTCGAGAGATTTCCAAATTTCAGGTCGCGAACTGAGAGCGCAAACAAGCACAGCAGGAGCCATCGCAACACCCCCATACCATACAAAAAGCATCAGGCTCGAGGCCTTCTCTCAGAGGCAAGGTGCGCAGACTGTCGTAGCATCTGTTGTGCACCAGTCCATCATCTGCGCCGTCAAATCACCTCTCAAGGCTGCAACCGCCGCTGAGAAGACGCGCCAATCTCAACACGAAAGCCGCTCCATTCACGCAATGGCGGTCAACGCCTTCCTAGCAAAGCGGGACTGCGTCAGCCAATGCGTCGTTCCAAGTTGCGCAACCATCAAATGCAGCGCAAACGAAATGTGTGTCGTGTCTGCACAAACCTGCGAAGCCTGTCCCAAGGTCTCCTGTGCTGCCTTGTCTGGCGGTAGCACGGCTCTTGCTGGCAAAGACAAGACTGGTTTTCCCATTGGAGCCATTGCTGGTGTCGTTGTCATTGCTTTGCTGCTCGCATTGGGTCTTGCATGGTTCATTGTACGCAAAAGGCGCGTTGCACGGTGCACAGCAGAGATGGAGGAGGAGTCGAGTGAAATGGAGAAGCAATCGGCAAAAGATGCAACGACCTATGCATCGCAGTGGCTAGGAGGCTCGCAATCACGACCCAGAGAGTCGTCTGCATCGCTACCCATCTGTCTTGGCCCAGTATTGCGCGAGGAGAACAAGGATACCCTCTTTTTTGTGGCAGACGACGTCTATCGCATGTCATACGCCGAATCGCTGGCTCATACATCGCCTGAGAAGCGTACAACCAGCGGCGTGGTCGATACGAGCCCAGCCATTATTCAATCCGCCAATCAAGTCACTACACAGCGTGTACGGCCCGCCATGATTCAGTTCAGACTGGGTACCTCCAACCCTGCACACAGTCCGTTGGTGGAAGAGCGATCAGGCTGGGAGGACGATGAAGCTGATGAATCACCCATTGAGCGAGACTTGATCTCTCGCGGAGCCACGGCACCTGCTCGTGAATCGCACACGTCACCATCGAGGCCATCCTTGCGTCGTACAGGATCTCGCATCTTGACTGGTTCGAGGTTACAAGCAAATGAGGAAGCGCGCCCTCCTGCTACTGCTTGACTACTCTATTTCTTCTAGCGCTCTACTTTACTTGCTAAATGCTTCAAAAATCCACTCACGATCCTTGCTGCTCCTTGTTGAAATCATATTTGACCTCTGCTGCATGTACTGCCAACGCGTATCTATGCAGCACTCACTTGACATCACAGCAAGCTTTCTAGCTCCTAAACGCATATTTGTATTTGCAAAGATGAAGTTCTAAAGGATAAAATACGACTGGGATATCAAAACTAAAGAGTTGGTAAAAAGAATCTGATTGAGGCGTCAAGGCTGCTTGTCGCAAGAATGGCAATGCATGCCGCGTAGGCCAGTCTAGTGAGCCGACCTTCATCACATGAAGTCGTAAAGATACTGCTCCTTGAAGGGGTCTCTGTCGGTCCCTAAGGAGTCTTGCCAGTGTGTTTGCTGCTTCAATTGCTCCATTTCGTCGTCAGTCAAACGATGACGTCCTTCTGTTGAGGGCTGTGTTACTGAACTTGTACCGCCTCGGTTTCCCCACTGTTGTCCACCTGGTCCAGATGATGGCTCTTGCCATTGATGTGCATTTTGCCCAGCTGCAGATGACAGCTGAGCCGACCCCGAATGCCCATTTTGCCCCGTCGACTGACCATCTGCATCATCAGAATCCCAAACCATGCGACATGCTTCCATTTCAGCCTGTGACAGCTCTGGACATTCCCCCATCGGCCATACTGGTGGATATGCCTCATAAGGTACATATGGCAACCCGGTCCAGTCACTCATACTGAGCGCAGAGTTTTCGAAGAACTGCTGCTGGGTCTGACAGAGCCCATCATCATATTGTTGGCTTGATGAAGGTTGCCTCAGTGAATTCACTGAAACCGGCGCTGGACAAATTGGTCTGCGAAGAGGAGACTTTTCGCTGCACTTACACATATCCTCTTCGGCAGGGCGAACAAGTGGAAGGCAAGTCTCCCTCTCATTTGCGACTTCGATACGCTTGACCTGAAGTTCCCATTTTCTCGGGACAACTTCAGAGACCAAGATCTTTCCAACATCTTTTGGCTCGCAGCTTAGCCCACGTGGGATCCGTACTAATGTGTCTTGCCACTTATTCCTTGGAATACACGGCGAAACTTCAAGCTTTCCTTCGGAGTCAGAGCCTAAGGGCATAAGGATACGCGGGATAGTGACAGCCATCTCGCAAGTACAAGCCATTGTGCAAGGGTTTTTGGGCAAGGGGGAAGCTTTACTCGTCACAACAACCGTTCCAACCATTGATCTGATGCATTTTCCTGCCTTCCCCGCCGCTACGCGAGCTTTGCGATCGAGAGTTACTTTGTGAGCGTGCTCGAACTGTTTACATTCGGTTTCGCACGACTCTTGGTGTGTGACGGGCTTCGAATTGGTGCCTTGCGATGTCGTGCATGCGCTGTCTTGACTCGGCAAAGGGCTGATACCAAGCAGATGGAACGTCGCACCATAGCAAGTACGGATATCAGAAAGGGCCCAAAAATCCTTGTCGAAGGACAACCGCCCAGTGTGTTTCGTAGCTAAGTCCTCAACGCACGTCACTTCTGGGCCTAACTCAGGATCCTTTGCATCTACAGCTGCATATCCCTGGAAATAGTGAAAAGATGTGAGGATTGAGCAGGCCTCGATCAGCAAGCTGACCCTCAACATCCGAGAGACCTGTCTGACCTGATATGCTCAGTCGCTGGCAAGATTTCTGCGGGCCGTCCTCGTATGTTGCGGACACCCTGCTGAGTCAGTGCTGACTGGGAGAAAGGCCATGGAAGAAGTGACCGGACCTGCTGACGTGTATCGTTTGGGAATCAAACTCTCCTGCAGCTGGTGCGAAGGGGTCAGGGGAAGTGATTGGGCATTGTCATCTTCTTTTTGCGACATGAACCAAGCAAAAGATTGCCCGCTTTCAAAGGCCAAGTTCTGGGCTCACAACTATTTGTCGATATTCGGCCACTTGAAACGTATAAACCGTATTGCTCGCCTGCGCGGTCAAATAGCAAGTTTTCATTGTCTTTGAACGAAGAAAAGTAAATTGCCCCTAAGGCTGATGTCTCGCATTGGAAATGATTTTCTTTGCTGTAGCAGAAATCATATGCATGCCAAGACTTGTGACATCTTAGGGAGGAGCTATCGAAGTAGATGCTATGAACAACCTCGAGGCATCCTGATATGATGATGGCTTGCTATTGTCTGTCGTCAAGTCATCGCGAAAGGCAGATGTCGACAGTTGCAGATGTTGTACTTTATTAACTGTTGAAAGGATGACTAAATCAACTCCTGAGCTCCGCAGTCAATGACCGACCTCAACCTCGATCGCTTTCTTCTACTGTGCATCTTCAGGAGCCCAGTGATGGGCAGCAAGCGGCGGCAACCTCTTATCCTTGCGCAGGATGCCCTGAATGCATCAATCGAACTACCCATCCCATTCATCACAGCGCGCCGAATCCCTCGATGCACGCCTCGCACGTCCTCCGATTCTGACAAGGATCCTAGCTGCGCGTCGTGCACAGACTGCACATGTAGGAGACCTTGTGGCTGGCTTTGTGGAGCGTACAGAGAGGGGTGTCAACATGAGTCGACAAGAGCAGGCGGTGTTGTGGTGGATACAAGACACAATTTGCTCGTTCACAGCTATCCTCAGACTGGCGAGGAAGTACCAGGGACAAGTGCGAAAGAGGTGTATGTTGACGATGCAAAGAAGAGCGAGACGGTGGAATCGGATGCCACATTGACGCAACTCACGACGTCGATATCGACCATGAGCAGCAATGGCGAGGCCGATGCATACAGCGGACTGTTACTATGCAGTGCAGCATTCAAAGAGTATCTCGACAGCTTGAATCAAATGGCCTACCAGCGGACTTATGCGGCTCCTGGAGCGCATGACAGTACAGACAAGGGCATTCAGAAGAAGTGCAAAGCAGAGATCAGAAGCGTCGAGGGATCTGTATTGAATGCAAGGGACTTTTCAAGTCCAATGATATCGCAGCAGCAACATCACGAACGGACGAGTGTGGCCAAATTCAAACAGAGTCTGCTGTTGCTCCTTCATAAGTCGTGTCTACATATGCATTGCATCCAATCCTCCAACCTCCAAACGTAGTCGTTGGTAATCTACAGAAGCTTGCCCCAGTTTGCCCTTGATAATCGCCTCCTCTTCACGAATGCCTGCTGCTTCCTGCTCAAGCTCAGTGAGTTGCTGCTCCTGTGTCTGCAAGCGTGTGCGTGTTTGCGCAAGCTTGGCCTGCATGGCCGAGAGCATTTGAGGAAACGTAGCAAGCGGTGTGAATGTGGGTACAGGTGGACCTTGGAACACACGGACGCCCGCTGCATTGGTGTTTTGCAGCAGGCCCGACGATGACATACTTGGCTCATCGCCCGTCAATAGTGCAGGGCCATTGGGCGTGGAGAGGCCGGCGAGATCAGAGATTCGATGGATGGTTGCTTTTTTGATCTGCGTCGCTTCCCAAGCTGCATCATCCTCATCACTGCTACTTGCATCAGAACCACTCAGAAAAGTGATGGCAGGCTTCGCAGACTTTCGTTGGTCTACGTCCACAGTGTCTTGCAGTGTGTCGAGGGCATCTTCGATTTGCGTTTTGCGAAGACGATCATGCACGGATGCTTCAGCAGCACCAAACAGGATGCATGATTGTCCTTCGTCGTCGTAGGAAGCATCGGCATCTCCAGCCCTAATACAACTTTGTAGACGATTGACGTGATTGTCAACTGCAATGAACCCATCAGGTGTGTCCGCTGGCTTCTCCCGCTGCCGCATCAGCTGCTCTATGCCATATGCATCCAGTATCGCGCTACTGTGCACATCTGCTGCATCAATCGCCATAGAAAGCGTTGTACCTGAATCCACTCGGAACTCATCGGGTGTCCGGGGTGTGGACTTTTGCAAATCTGATAAGTAATCAGAAGAGTAGATAGACCGTGCAGCTGGTCTTGACGCCTCATCCTCAGAGACGAGCGCAGAGGAAGCGGCTGACTCTGTCTGACGACTGCGACTCAAAGCACTTTTGAAGGTCGACCTACTCGCTAGCTGGCTCGTCACCTTTTTGGGCCGCACAATGGAAGATGATGCATCTTCTTGAGCAGACTCGTCATCTTCATCTCTGTAGCTATGCTGTAGCTTGAGCCGCGACGCTGTCTTGGGCCGCGACTTCTTGAAGGCGACGGTGGGTTCACTCATTTGAGCAGCATCTGCAGGAATCTAGCGAGCTGGTGTTGGTAGACAAGCAGGGAGTATCGTTTTTGATTGAAAGACGACTAGAGGAGCATAGAGAAGCAGATGCCCAGCACCAGCCACTGGCACACGTAGTATATGAGGATGGTTTGGTCGTGAATGTGAACATTGACCTGGAACAACACACACAAGATGAAAGCTACACGAGGCGCGCGGCGGAGGCATAGCCAAGACGGGCGGGAGATCAGTCCACATCCAGTCAGACTTTGTGCATCATAAATCCGCCTTTGACGGCTTCCTGCGCACGCAACACCGCTTCGACGTAGCTGTCCGCCGCCCAATATGCCTCTCTTTTCGCCAAAGCGGCACCTGTCCCAATGGCCCAGCGTGTCCAGACAAGCACATCAATGCCTCTGCGCACGCTCAACAAGGCCGGCTCAACTCTGTCGTCTGCAAGCACTGGCTGCGTGGTCTATGCAATCAGCGGCGTGGTCGATACTAGTCCAGCTATTGTTCAATCCGCAAATTGAGTCACTACACAAGGTGTACAGCCTGCCATGATTCAACTCAGACTGGGTACTTCCAACCTTGCACGCAGTCTGTTGGTGGAAGAGCGATCAGGCCGGGAGGACGATGAAGCTGATGAATCACCCATTGAGCGAGACTTGATGTCTCGCGGAGCCACGGCACCTGCTCGTGAATCGCGCACTTCACCATCGAGGCCTTCTTTGCGCCGTACAGGTTCTCGCATCATGACTGGCTCGAATTTACAAGCAATGAGGAAGCGCGCCCTCTTGCTACTGCTTGACTACTTTATTCCATCTAGCGCTCTACTTTAACTTGCTAAATGCTTCAAGAATCACTCACGATTCTTGCTGCGCCTTGTTGAAACCATATTTGACATTGACTGCAGATACTGTCAACGCATATCTATGCAGTACTCACTTGACATCACAGCAAGCTTTCTGGCTCTTAGCCGGATATTTGCATTTTCAAAGGTGAAGTTTGAAAGGGTAAGATACGGCTGGGATATTCAAACTAAAGAGTTGGTTAAGAGAAAAAATCTGATTGAGGCGAAAAGGCTGCCTGTCGCAAGAATGGCAATGAATGCCGCGTATGAGTCAAGCTAGTGAGCCGCCCGTCATCAGATGAATGCCCAGATAACCTGGTCCTGGTCACCGGGGTCGCCAACCTCCGGCAAGGGGTTGTTCACCATATCAAGATCCATGTCCGTTTGACTGTAACCATAAGCTACTTCTGCCGCGTGTTGTGTTGCTGGACTTGTACCGCCTCGGCTTTCCCACTGTTGCCCACCTGGTTCAGATGATTGCTCTTGCCATTGATGTGCATTTTGCCCAGCTGCAGATGTGTGACGAAGGGCGAACAGGACAGGACGAATGCTTGTGCTGAAGACAGGACTTGGGCGAGATGTAGGGGACAAGAATAGAAATTGTAAACTAAGCAACAAGACAGCGGAAGGCTGCCTACTTATGTCTACCAGGTACCAGCATGAGAGCGGATGGCGATGATGGGGATGGAGCCCACGGGAGCCGACTCTCAGCAGGTGAACAGTGAAAGAAGAGGGGAAGCGAGATTGCATGAGCCCAGTGGAGATGTCCGAGCTGCGAGATAAGGAAGAGACAGAATAAGGGACGACGTGGTAGACGTCGTCGACGAGTAAGAGAGCGAGTAAGGACAACGTGACAGAGCGTTGCCGGAAGCGAGGAGCTAGGCGCGGGACGATAGGCAACGTGCTGAGGTGATAAGCGTCGTTGAATGGCGGAAGGTAGAAGAGCCGCGATGAGTTGCTAGAGCATGTGGTGCGGGAAAGTCGGATGCGAGGTTTAAGGCTGCGTGTTCGTTACAAGATGACTGGGCTGACCCTGAATGACCATTTTGCCCCGACCAGTGAACAGCTGCGTGAGAAGGCTCCCAACCCGGGTATCGCATGCGACATGCTTGCATTTCGGCCAGCGTCAGCGGTGAACAGTGTTCCGTCTGCCCTGCTAGTAGATATGCCCCGGGCGGTACGTATGGCAACCCATTTTTGTCACTCATACTGAGTGCAGGATTTTCGAAAAACTGCTGCTGGGTCTGACAGAGCCCTTCATCATATTGTTGGCTTGATGAAGGTTGTCTCAGTGAATTCACTGGAACTGGCAATGGACATGTGATTTTGCGAACATGAGATTTGTTTGGGTCTTTGCAGTAACACTTTTTATCATCTGAAGGGCATTGCACACGCTCGTACACGATTTTGTGACCGTGAAACAGGAACTGAAATGGTTTCGGCAATGGTAATATCAAGGTACTTCCGACACGTCCTGGGAGGCAATCAATGCTCGCGAGACTGCCCTTAAGTTCTTCAGCTTTGTCCCAGATGAACATCGAAACATATGGCGAAACCTCAACTTTTTGCCCTTCTTGATTCGTGGCCATGGGCATCCAAATATGCGAAGCGTAGACAGCTAATGTGCACCTACAAGTCCATGAGCAAAGATTTTTAGGCAGGAAAGAAGCTTGAGCCATGAATTTCACCCTTCCATCCATCCATTTGATGCATCGTGTCGGGCCCATCAACCCGCTAGCTATAGCTCTTGAGAGCAGATCGGTTGCGTATGCCTTCCTACCTTTTTCACATGCGATTTGGCAAGACACTTGGGATAGAGAAAGCATCAGATTGGGATCCAGCCATGGTCCGCATGTGCCGTCCTGATCCGGCAGTGGAAATGAAACGGATAGATAAAATGTCGCCCCATAGCAAAGACGATCTTCCGCAAGGAGCCACACTTTCTGTCGAAGATCATCGTCTGATGGAGTTGCCTCGCTGTCCGGTTGAGTTTGGTTGTGAGGAAATGTAAAGCTTGAGCTTGATCCGGTTTCCATAGCCTCTGCAACGGCAGATTGTTGGACATAAAGGAAGGATGTGAGGATTGAGCAGGCTCCGATCAGCAAGCTGGCCCACAACATCCAAACGGTCTGTCTAGTCCCCACATGCTGCATTGCAGGCAAACCTTTTCTGGCGGTAGTCGTATGGAGTGAATACCCTTATAATTGAGGAAAGGGCCGCTTAAAGAGTGACTGGACTGGCTGACGTGTAATTTTGGGAAAAGAGAAGTCTCCTGCAGCTGGTACACAGAGGTCAGGAAAGCGAATGAACGTGACAGTTTTGCAACACGAACCAAGCAAAAAGTTGCCGGCTTCGAAGGCCAAGTTCTGAGCTCACAGCGGTTTGTAGATGTCCGACTATTTGATACGTACCGATCACAGTTTTCGCATGCGCGGTCAAATAGCAAGATGTGATCATGGTTACAAGGACGAGAACAATTTGCCCCTGGGACTGAGATGTCGAATTGGGAATGGTTTTTTTTGCAGATGCAGGGGCCATGCCAAGACTTGTCATTTCTCCAGTGAGGGAAACATCAAAGTAGATGCTACGAAAAAGCTTGATCCAAGCCTTCAAACACAAGTGTGCAGAAGATTTGAAGGAGCGTGCAGCTGATCTTGTCGCTTCATCCTCGAAACCAGGCGTAAAGGAAGCGACTAATTATGTTTGACGTACAACTCAAACACTTTGAAAATCGGCCTGCTCGCTAGCTGGCTCGCTATCTTTTCGGGCCGCGCAATGGCAGTAGGCGCATCTGCTTGAGTAGTCCCGTCATCTTTATCCCTCTAGCTATGCTGTAGCTTGAACCGCGACGCGGTTATGGCCAGCGACTGCTTGAAAGCCATGATGGGCTCACTCATCTGAGCAGCATCTGTAGAAATCTGGCGAGCTGGTGTTGGTATACAAGCAAGGAGTATCCTCATAGATGAAGAGACATTCAGACTAGCCACTAGCACATGTAGTATATGAGGATGGTTCGGTCGTGAATGTGAATGTTAATACCAGCTGCAGGAACAACACACACAAGAGCAAAGCTGCACAAGGCGCGAGGCGGAGGCATGGCCAAGACGGGCGAGAGAACAGTCAACATCCAGCCAGACTTTGCGCATCATACATTCGCCTTTGACGGCTTCTTGTGCACGCAACACCGCTTCGAAGTCGCTGTCCGCCGCCCAATATGCCTCTCTTTTCGCCAAAGCGGCACCTGTCCCAACGGCCCAGCGTGTCCAGACAAGCACATCAATACCTCTGCGCACGCTCAGCAAGGCCGGCTCAACTCTGTTGTCTGCAAGCACTGGCTGCGTGGTCTATGCAAGAAAGCCGACGCTTGTGAGTTCCTGCACGAGTACAACATGCGACACGTCCAAGAATGCAAGCAGTGGAAGGAGCAAGGGACCTGTGGCAATGCAGAAGACTGTTTGTATGCTCATCCTGCGCTAGGCTCACGTAACGGTGTCTGCGACTGGTACAAACTAGGCTACTGCCCTCTTGGTCCCGACTGCAAGCGTAAACATATTCGTCGCGAGCCATGTATGTGCTACTTGACGGGCTTCTGTCCATACGGGCTCGACTGCAAGCATGCGCATCTGCAGTTCCTTGTTCCGCTCAAGGCTCCTCCTGCGATCCCCATGACCGCTGCTTAGTCTTTGCTTCATCCATGATCGACATCCGGAGCCAGTGTCGCCAGTCGTTCTGCAGCTTACACAACGATGAAAGGACTGGCATTTCCATTGAAGTCAGTTCTAGTCTTGTTGCCATTGCTATGCTCTTGCACTGGGTCTCGCATGGGTCATTGTACGCCAAAGGCTTGTTGCACGGTGCACGGCAGAGACGAGAAGAAGTCGAGTGAGGAGAGAAGCGAACGGCAAAAGATGCGTTACCTTATCCGTCGCAGTGGCTAGGAAGCTCGCAATCACGACTCAGAGGGTCATCTGCATTGCTACTGGCAAACGACGTCTAACGCGTGACATACGCCGAATCCCTCCCTCCTGCATCGCCTGAGAAGCGTTCAACCAGCGGTGTAGTCGATACGAGCTCAGTCATCAATCAATTCGCCAATTGAGTCACTACACAACATGTACTGCCCGCCATGTGTCAGTCCAGTTTCGATACCTTCGATCCTGCACATAATTCGCTGGTAGCAGAGCGATCAGGCCGGGAGGACGATGAAGCTGATGAAGCACTCATTGAGCGAGACTTGATCACTCGCGGAGCCACGGCACCTGCTCGTGAGTTGCACACTTCACCATCGAGGCCTTCTTTGCGCCGTACAGGTTCTCGCATCATGACTGGCTCGAATTTACAAGCAAATGAGGAAGCGCGCCCTCCTGCTACTGCTTGACTTCTTTATTCCTTCTAGCGCTCTACTTTTACTTGCTAAATGCTTCGAGAATCCACTCACGATCGTTGCTGCTCCTTGTTGAAACCATATTTGACATCGACTGCAGGTACTGCCAACGCGTATGTATGCAGCACTCACCTGACATCACAGTGAGCTTTCTAGCTCCTAATCGCATACTCGTGTTCGCAAAGATGAAGTTCTAAAGGATAAAATACGGCTGGGATATCAAAACTAAAGAGTTGGTAAAAAGAATCTGATTGAGGCGACAAGGCTGCGTGTCGCAAATATGGCAATGTATGCCGCGTAGGCCAGTCTAGTGAGCCGACCTTCATCACATGAAGTCGTAAAGATACTGCTCCTTGATGGAGTCTGTCCCTAAGGAGTCTTGCCAATTCGGCTGCTGTTTCATTTGCTCTATTTCGTCTTGAGTCAAGCCATGACCCGTTTCTGTCGAGGGCTGTGTTGCTGAACTTGTACCGCTTCGGCTTTCCCACTGTTGCCCACCTGGTCCAGATGATTGCTCTTGCCATTGTTGTGCATGCTGCCCAGCTGCAGATGACTGAGCCGACCCTGGATGCCCATTGTGCCCCGACGACTGACCACCTGCATCAAGTGGGGCCCTATTCCAGTAGGAGTTGAAGCACTCTTCAATCTCTTGGTCCGTCATCTGTGGACATCCGTCAAATGTCTCTCCTGGTGGATATGCCTCAAGAGGTACATATGGCAACCCATTCTCATCAAGCATAGTGAATGTAGGGTTTTCAAAGAACTGCTGCGGAGTTTGACAAAGCCCTTCATCATATTGTTGGCTTGATGAAGCTTGTCTCAGTGATTTCACTGGAACGGGCGCTGGACATCCTGGTCTGCGATAATGACCACGTTTTTCCCCGCACTTAGGCATATCACACTTGTCCTTCAAGAAAGGAGGGCAATGCACCATCTCATATACGACGTCGAAACCATCGGATTGAGCATGATGTAGTCCCTGCAAGTTTAGGATCAACGTTCCAGCAACATTTTCTGGATGGCAGCTTCTCGTTTGCACTCCGCTGAATGTGATTAATCCATATTTGAGCCACCTTTCCAATGAAACCTTTGGCGAAAATTGAACATCTTTCTTGAAGACCCTGCCCTTAGGCATACGGATGTGCGGAATGGTGATGGCCAGACTGCAAGTACAAGTCGACGAGCAAAGATTTGCGGGCATGGAAGAAGCTTGTAATTCAGGCTTCACATCGACCTTTTCAATGAATGATTGGATGCATCCCTTACCGCGAGCTTTATCGTCGAGTTGTTTCCAATATGAGCTCCCAAAGTTTTTACATTCGACTTCACACGAAGATGATTGTAACGGGACGTGTCTCGAATGGTGTTCTTGAGTTGTTCTGCATGTGCCGTCCTGAACCGGCAGCGGCACGATACTAATCAGATGAAATGTCGCACCATAGCACAAACGGGGATCCTTCTCGGTGATGGGCCACCAATGCTCGCGCTTAGCAATGGCCCCGGAGGAAAGCTCTTCTGGGCCGTCAGCGCTCGTGATCCTTGAGCTTGATCCAGTTTCCATGGCCTCTGCAGCGGAAAATTCTTGGAAGGATATGAGCATTGAGCAGGCCGCGATCAGGAAGCTGACCCACAACATCCAAGCTGTATGTTCAGACCTCATAAGCTGCATTGCAGGCAAGGGTTCTGGCAGTAGTCGTATGTTGCGAACGCCCTTGGCTGGGAGAGAGGCAGCTTGAAGAGTGGACAGGCCGGCTGACGTGTATCAATTGGAATTGGGAAGTCTCTTGTAGCTGATGCAAAGGGGTCAGGGGAAGTAGTTGGCAATTGCCATTTCATTTCTGCAACATGAACCAAGCAAAAGATTGCTCGCTTTCGAAGGCCAAGTTCTGAGCTCAGCATGCGTCGTTGATTCCGGCTACTTGACACGTAGAAATCAAATGACTCGCCTGCGCGGTCAAATAGCAAGTTTTGATTTCAATATCTGAAAGGAGAACGATGATTTGCCCCTGGAGCTGATGTATCGAATTGGAAGTGATTGTCTTCGCAGATGCAGAAGCCATATGCATGCCAAGACTTGTTGTTTCTTCAGTGAAGTGACATCGAAGTGGATGCTATGTAGAAGACCTTATGATCTCATAGTTCTTGCCGATGCCTATCGTCAAAACATCGCGAAAGGCCGATGTCGGCAGTTGCAATGAATGTACTTTGATAAGTGTTGAAAGGGTGACCAAGATCTACTCCTCAGCTCCGCAGTGAATGACCGACGTCAACCTCGATCGCTTTCTTCTACTGTGCATCTTCAGGAGCCCAGTGATGGGCAGCAAGCGGCGGCAACCTCTTATCCTTGCGCGGGAGAACCTAGATGCATCAATCGAACCATGCATCCCATTCATCACAGCGCGCCGATTCTGGATCCTCGTCTACCTCTACCTCGGGCTCACAGCTGCCTCGGCTCTCGTTGCGCGCCTCGCATGTCGTCCGATTCTGACAAAGATCCTAGCTGCGCGTTGTGCACAAATGGCACATGCAAGAGATCTCGTGGCTGGCTTCGTGGAGCCTACAGGAGAGGCTGTCAACATGAGTCGACAGGAAGCAGGCGGTGTTGTGGTGGATACAACAAGACACAAGTTGCTCGTACACAGCTATACTCGGACTGGCGAGGATATACCAGAGACAAGTGCGAAAGAGGTGTATGTTGATGATGCAAAGCAGAGCGAGACGGTGGGACCGGTTGCCACATTGACGCAAGTCAAGACATCGATATCGACCATGAGCAGCGATAGCGAGGCAAATGCATACGGCGGACTGTTACGATGCAGTGCAGCATTCAAAGAGTATCTCGACAGCTTGAATCAAATGGCCTACCAGCGGAGTTATGCGACTCCTGGAGTGCATGACAGTACAGACAAGGGCATTCAGAACTGCAAAGCAGAGATCAGAAGCGTCGAGGGATCTGTATTGTTGCAAGGAACTTTCCAAGTCGAATGTCATCGCAGCAGCAGCAGCAGCAGCAGTACAAACAGGCAAGTGTGGCCAAATTCAAGACAGAGTCTGCTGTTGCTCCTTCACAAGACGTATCTACATCTGCATTGCCTGCAATCCTCCAACCTCCAAACGTAATCGTTGGTAATCTACAGAAGCTTGCCCCAGTTTGCCCTTGATAATCGCCTCCTCTTCACGAATACCTGCTGCTTCCTGCTCAAGCTCAGTGAGTTGCTGCTCCTGTGTCTGCGTGCGCTTGCGTAATTGCGCAAGCTTGGCCTGTACGGCCGAGAGAATTTGAGGAAGAGGAGCAAGTGGTGTGAATGTGGGTACAGGTGGACCTCGAAACACACGGACGCCCGCTGCATTGATGTGTTGCAGCAGGCCCGACGATGACATCCTCGGCTCATCGCCCGTCAATAGTGCAGGGCCATTGTGCGTTGAGAGGCCGGCGAGATCAGAGGTTCGTTGGATGGTTGCTTTTTTGATCTGCGTCGCTTCCCAAGCTGCATCATCCTCATCACTGCTACTCGCATCAGAGCCACTCAGTAAAGTGATGGCAGGCTTCGCAGACTTTCGTTGGTCTGCTTCCATAGTATCTTGCAGTGTGTCGAAGGCATCCTCGATTTGCGTTTTGCGAAGACAATCTTGCAGGGTGGCTTGAGCAGCACCAAACAGGATGCATTATTGTCCTTCGTCGTCGTAGGGAGCATCGGCATCTCCAGCCCTAATACTGCTTTGTAGACGATTGACGTGATTGTCAACTGCAATGAACCCATCAGGTGTGTCCGCTGGCTTCTCCCGCTGCCGCATCAGCTGCTCTATGCCATATGCAGCCAGTATTGCACTGCTGTGCACATCTGCAGCATCAATTGCCGTAGAAGGGGTTGTACATGGATCCACTGGGAATTGATCGGATGTCCGCGGCGTGGACTTTTGCAAATCTGACAAGGAATCAGAAGAGTAGATAGACCGTGCAGCTGGTCTTGACGCCTCATCCTCGGAGACGAGCGCAGAGGAAGCGGCTGACTGTGCCTGACGACTGCGACTCAAAGCACTTTTGAAGGTTGACCGACTCGCTAGCTGGCTCGTCACCTTTTTGGGCCGCACAATGGAAGATGATGCATCTTCTTGAGCAGACTCGTCATCTTCATCTCTGTAGCTATGCTGCAGCTTGAGCCGCGACGCCGTCTTGGGCCGCGACTTCTTGAAGGCGATGGTGGGTTCACTCCTTTGAGCAGCATCTGTGGGAATCTAGCGAGCTGGTGTTGGTAGACAAGCAGAGAGTATCCTTATAGATGAAGAGACATTCAGACTAGCCACTAGCACAGGTAGTATATGAGGATGGTTTGGTCGTGAATGTGAATGTGACCAGCTGCAGGAACAACCGACACAAGACCAAGGCTACACGAGGTGCGCGGCAGAGGCATGGCCAAGACGGGCGAGAGACCTGTTCACATCCAGCCAGACTTTTCGCATCATACATTCGCCTTTGACGGCTTCCTGCGCACGCAACACCGCTTCGAAGTCGCTGTCCGCCGCCCAATATGCCTCTCTTTTCGCCAAAGCGGCACCTGTCCCAATGGCCCAGCGTGTCCAGACAAGCACATCAATGCCTCTGCGCACAATCGACAAGGGCGACTCATCTTTGCTGTCTGCAAGCACTGGCTGCGTGGTCTACATGCGACACGTCCAAGAGTGCAAGCAGTGGAAGGTGCAAGGGACCTGTGGCAATGCAGAAGACTGTCTGTATGCTCATCCTGCGCTAGGCTCACGTAACGGTGTCTGCGACTGGTACAAACTAGGCTACTGCCCTCTTGGTCCCGACTGCAAGCGTAAACATATTCGTCGCAAGCCATGTATGTGCTACTTGACGGGCTTCTGTCCATACGGGCTCGACTGCAAGGATGCGCATCTGCAGTTCCTTGTTCCGCCCAAGGCTCCTCCTGTGATACCCATGACCGCTGCTTAGTCTTTGCTTCAGTCATCATCGACATCCGAAGCCAGTGTCGCCGGTCGTTCTGCAGCTTACTCAACGATGCAAGGATCAGCATTTCCTTTCGAGTCATTGCTGGTGGCGTTGTCATTGCTCTGCTCTTGTATGGGTCTTGCATGGTCATTGTACTCAGAAGGCCTGTTGCACGGTGCACAGCAGAGTGCACAGCAGAGACGGAGAAGAAGTCGAGTGAAACGTAGAAGCAATCGGCAAAAGAGCATCTAGCCATTGATCGCAGTGGCTAGGAGGCTCACAATACGGCCCAGAGGATCATCTGCATCGCTACTCATCTGTCTTGGCAAAGTCTTGCGCGAGGAAAACAAGCATACTCTCTTCCTGGCAGACGACGTTCTTCGCATGTTATACGCCGAGTTTCTCGCTCATACATCGCATGAGAAGCGTACAATCAGCGGCGTGGTCGATACTAGTCCAGCTATTCTTCAATCCGCCAATTGAGTCGCTACACGAGGTGTACAGCCTGCCATGATTCAACTCAGACTGGGTACTTCCAACCTTGCACACAGTCCGTTGGTGGAAGAACGATCAGGCCGGGAGGACGATGAAGCTGATGAATCACTCATTGAGCGAGACTTGATCACTCGCGGAGCCACGGCACCCGCTCGTGAATCGCACACTTCACCATCGAGGCCTTCTTTGCGCCGTACAGGTTCTCGCGTCATGACTGGCTCAATTTACAAGCAAATGAGGAAGCGCACCCTCCTGCTACTGCTTGACTTCTTTATTCCTTCTAGCGCTCTACTTTTACTTAATAATGGCTTCAAGAATCCACTCACGATCCTTGCTGCCGCTTGTTGAAACCATATTTGACATCTGCTGCATGTACTGCCAACGCATAACGATGCAGCACTCACTTGACATCACAGCGAGCTTTCTGGCTCTTAGCCGCATATCTGTGTTTGCAAAGATAAAGTTCTCAAGGATAAAATACGGCTGGGATATCAAAACTAAAGAGTTGGTTAAGAGAAAGAATCTGATTGTGGCGACAAGGCTGCCTGTCGCAAGAATGGCAATAAATGCCGCGTATGAGTCAAGCTAGTTAGCCGCCCGTCGTCACATGAAGTCGTAAAGATACTGGGTAGGCTGTTCGCCAGTCCCTAAGGAATCTTGCCAGTGTGTTTGCTGCTTCAATTGCTCCATTTCGTCGTTAGTCAAACGATGACGTCCTTCTGTTGAGGGCTGTGTTGCTGAACTTGTACCGCCTCGGCTTTCCCACTGTTGCCCACCAGGTCCAGATGATTGCTCTTGCCAGTGTTGTGCATGTTGCCCAGCTGCAGATGACTGAGCCCAACCTGATTGCCCATTTTGCCCCGACCACTGACCAGTTACATGAGAAGGCTCCCAACCATGGTTGCGACATGCCTGAATTTCGGCCAGCGTCAGCGGTTGACAGTATTCCGCCTGCCATGCTGGTAGTACGAATGGCAAGCCATTTCCGTCACTCATACTGAGCGCAGAGTTTTCGAAGAACTGCTGCTGGGTCTGACAGAGCCCATCATCATATTGTTGGCTTGATGAAGGTTGACTCAGTTCATTCACTGAAACCGGCGCTGGACATGACGCTTTGGGAAGATGAGGCTTCTTTTTGCCGCAAAAACACAAATCCTCTTCAGTAAGGGGGCGCAGTGGAGGGCAAACCTCCCTTTCATACGCGACTTCGATTTTCTCCACCTGAAGATTCCATTTCCCTGGCACGTCAAAGATCAAGAGCTTTCCAACATCATCTGGCTGGCAGCTTGAGCTTCCTGGGAAATTTATTGAGACGTCTCTCCACGCATCCTTTGGAATACACGGCGAAACTTCTTTCTGTTGTGTGAAGGACAAGCCTAAGGGCATAAAGATATGCGGAATAGTGACCGACATCTCGCAAGTACAAGTGATCGGACAAAACCTTCCGAGCAAGGAAGAAGCTTCAGCCGTCACAACGACCTTTTCAACCATTGATCTGAGGCATTTCTTTTGCCTCGGCGCCGCTTTGCGAGCTTTTTGATTGAGAGTTGCTTTGTGTGCGTGCTCGAACTGCTTACATTCGGTTTCGCATGATTCCTGGAATGCAACGGGCATCGAATGGGGGCTTTCCGATGTTGTACATGCGCTATCTTGACGGTAGTCGTATGTTTCAGATACCCTTATGACTGGGAGAAAAGCCGTTTAAAAATTGACCAGACCGGCTGACGTGTATCGTTTGGGAGAGAACAGTCTCCTGTGGCTGATGCAAAGGAGTCAAGGAAATGAGTTGAACATGGCCTTCTTATCATTGCAAAATGAACCAAGCAAAAGATTGCTCGCTTTCGAAGGCCAAGTTCTCGGCTCAGAATGTTCCGTTGATGTCCGGCTACTTGACACGTATAAATCAAATACTCGCCTGCGCGATCAAGTAGAAAGTTTTGATCATGATCAAAAGGAGAAGAAATATCCCCCTGGAGCTGATGTATAAATCGGAAATGATTTTCTTCGCAGTTGCAGCAGCCATATGCGTGCCAAGACTTGTGATTTCTTCAGTGAGGTGACGTCGAAGTGGATGCTACAAACAACACCTTATGATTTCATACTTTTTGCTGTTGCATGTCGTCAAAACATCGCGAAAGGCAAATGTCGGCAGTTGCAATTGTTGTACTTTGATAATTGTTGAAAGGATGACTCAAATCACCCATATGATTCAACTCCTGGACTCCGCAGTCAATGACCGACCTCAACCTCGACCGCTTCTCTTCTACTGTGGATTTACAAGAGCCCAGTGATGAGCAGCAAGCGGCGGCAACCTCTTATCCTTGCGCAGAAGACTCTAAATGCATCAATCGAACCACCCATCCCATTCATCACAGCGCGCCGATTCTGGAACCTCGTCTACCTCTACCTCGGACTCACAGCTGCCTCGGCTCTCGTTGCGCGCCTCGCATGTCGTCCGATCCTGGCACAATTCCTAGCTGCGCGTCTTGCTCAGACGGCACGTTCAAGAGATCTCACGGCTGGCTTTGTGGAGCGTACAGGAGAGGCTATCAACATCAATCGACAGGAACCAGGCGGTGTTGTGGTGGATACAACAAGACACAAGTTGCTCGTACACAGCTATACTCAGACTGTCGAGGATATACCAGAGACAAGTGCGAAAGAGGTGTCTGTTGACGATGCAAAGAAGAGCGCGACGGTGGGACCTGATGCCACGTTGACGCATTTCACGCCGTCGATATCGACCATGAGAAGCGATGGCGAGGCAGATGCATACAGCGGACTGTTACGATGCAGTGCAGCATTCGAAGAGTATCTTGACAGCTTGAATGAAATGGCATACCAGCGGAGTTATACGACTCCTGGAGCGCATGACAGTACAGACAAGGGCATTCAGAAGTGCAAAGCAGATATCAGAAGCGTCGAGGGATCTGTATTGAATGCAAGGAACTTTTCAAGTCGGATGTCATCGCAGCAGCAGCAGCATTACAAACAGGCAAGTCTGGCCGACTTCAAGACAGAGTCTGCTGTTGCTCTTTCATAAGTCGTATCTACATATGCATTGCATCCAATCCTCCAACCTCCAAACGTAGTCGTTGGTAATCTACAGAAGCTTGCCCCAGTTTGCCCTTGATAATCGCCTCCTCTTCACGATTACCTGCTGTTTCCTGCTCAAGCTCAGTGAGTTGCTGCTCCTGTGTCTGCAAGCGTGTGCGTGTTTGCGCAAGCTTGGCCTGCATGGCCGAGAGCATTTGAGGAAACGTAGCAAGCGGTGTGAATGTGGGTACAGGTGGTCCTTGAAACACACGGACGCCCGCTGCATTGGTGTTTTGCAGCAGGCCCGACGATAATATGCTCGGCTCATCAGCCGTCAATACTGCAGGGCCATTGTGCGTTGAGAGGCCGGCGAGAGCAGAGGTTCGTTGGACTGTTACTTTTTTGATCTGCGTCGCTTCCCAAGCTGCATCGTCCTCATCCCTGCTACTCGCATCAGAGCCACTCAGTAAAGTGATAGCAGGCTTCGCAGACTTTCGTGCGTCTGCTTCCATAGTGTCCTGCAGTGTGTCGAAGGCATCTTCGATTTGCGTTTTGCGAAGGTGATTTTGTAAGGTGGCTTGAGCAGCACCAAACAGGATGCGTGATTGTCCTCCATCGTCGTAGGGAGAAAAGGCATCTCCAGCCCTAATACTGCTTTGTAGACGATTGACGTGGTTATCAACTGCAATGAAGCCATCAGGTGTATCCGCTGGCTTCTCCCGCTGCCGCATCAGCTGCTCTATGCCATATGCATCCAGTATCGCGCTACTGTGCACATCTGCTGCATCAATCGCCATAGAAAGCGTTGTACCTGAATCCACTCGGAACTCATCGGGTGTCCGGGGTGTTGACCCTTGCAAATCTGACAAGTAATCAGAAGAGTAGATAGACCGTGCAGCTGGTCTTGACGCCTCATCCTCAGAGACGAGCGCAGAGGAAGCGGCTGACTCTGTCTGACGACTGCGACTCAAAGCACTTTTGAAGGTCGGCCTACTCGCTAGCTGGCTCGTCACCTTTTTGGGCCGCACAATGGAAGATGATGCATCTTCTTGAGCAGACTCGTCATCTTCATCTCTGTAGCTATGCTGTAGCTTGAGTCGCGACGCTGTCTTGGGCCGCGACTTCTTGAAGGCGACGGTGGGTTCACTCATTCGAGCAGCATCTGTAGAAATCTGGCGAGCTGATATTGGTAGACAAGCAAGGGGTATCGTTCTTGATCAATAGACGACTAGAGAAGCATAGAGAAGCAGAGGCCTAGCACAAGCCACTGGCACACGTAGTATATGAGGATGGTTTGGTCGTGAATGTGAATATTGACCACGAACAACACACACAAGAACAAGGCGCGAGGCGGAGGCATGGCCAAGACGGGCGGGAGACCAGTCCACATCCAGCCAGACTTTGCGCATCATACATTCGCCTTTGACGGCTTCCTGCGCTCGCAACACCGCTTCGACGTCGCTGTCCGCCGCCCAATATGCCTCTCGTTTCGCCAAAGCGGCACCTGTCCCAATGGCCCAGCGTGTCCAGACAAGCACATCAATGCCTCTGCGCACAATCGACAAGGGCGACTCATCTTTGCTGTCTGCAAGCACTGGCTGCGTGGTCTACATGCGACACGTCCAAGAGTGCAAGCAGTGGAAGGTGCAAGGGACCTGTGGCAATGCAGAAGACTGTCTGTATGCTCATCCTGCGCTAGGCTCACGTAACGGTGTCTGCGACTGGTACAAACTAGGCTACTGCCCTCTTGGTCCCGACTGCAAGCGTAAACATATTCGTCGCAAGCCATGTATGTGCTACTTGACGGGCTTCTGTCCATACGGGCTCGACTGCAAGGATGCGCATCTGCAGTTCCTTGTTCCGCCCAAGGCTCCTCCTGTGATACCCATGACCGCTGCTTAGTCTTTGCTTCAGTCATCATCGACATCCGAAGCCAGTGTCGCCGGTCGTTCTGCAGCTTACTCAACGATGCAAGGATCAGCATTTCCTTTCGAGTCATTGCTGGTGGCGTTGTCATTGCTCTGCTCTTGTATGGGTCTTGCATGGTCATTGTACTCAGAAGGCCTGTTGCACGGTGCACAGCAGAGTGCACAGCAGAGACGGAGAAGAAGTCGAGTGAAACGTAGAAGCAATCGGCAAAAGAGCATCTAGCCATTGATCGCAGTGGCTAGGAGGCTCACAATACGGCCCAGAGGATCATCTGCATCGCTACTCATCTGTCTTGGCAAAGTCTTGCGCGAGGAAAACAAGCATACTCTCTTCCTGGCAGACGACGTTCTTCGCATGTTATACGCCGAGTTTCTCGCTCATACATCGCATGAGAAGCGTACAATCAGCGGCGTGGTCGATACTAGTCCAGCTATTCTTCAATCCGCCAATTGAGTCGCTACACGAGGTGTACAGCCTGCCATGATTCAACTCAGACTGGGTACTTCCAACCTTGCACACAGTCCGTTGGTGGAAGAACGATCAGGCCGGGAGGACGATGAAGCTGATGAATCACTCATTGAGCGAGACTTGATCACTCGCGGAGCCACGGCACCCGCTCGTGAATCGCACACTTCACCATCGAGGCCTTCTTTGCGCCGTACAGGTTCTCGCGTCATGACTGGCTCAATTTACAAGCAAATGAGGAAGCGCACCCTCCTGCTACTGCTTGACTTCTTTATTCCTTCTAGCGCTCTACTTTTACTTAATAATGGCTTCAAGAATCCACTCACGATCCTTGCTGCCGCTTGTTGAAACCATATTTGACATCTGCTGCATGTACTGCCAACGCATAACGATGCAGCACTCACTTGACATCACAGCGAGCTTTCTGGCTCTTAGCCGCATATCTGTGTTTGCAAAGATAAAGTTCTCAAGGATAAAATACGGCTGGGATATCAAAACTAAAGAGTTGGTTAAGAGAAAGAATCTGATTGTGGCGACAAGGCTGCCTGTCGCAAGAATGGCAATAAATGCCGCGTATGAGTCAAGCTAGTTAGCCGCCCGTCGTCACATGAAGTCGTAAAGATACTGGGTAGGCTGTTCGCCAGTCCCTAAGGAATCTTGCCAGTGTGTTTGCTGCTTCAATTGCTCCATTTCGTCGTTAGTCAAACGATGACGTCCTTCTGTTGAGGGCTGTGTTGCTGAACTTGTACCGCCTCGGCTTTCCCACTGTTGCCCACCAGGTCCAGATGATTGCTCTTGCCAGTGTTGTGCATGTTGCCCAGCTGCAGATGACTGAGCCCAACCTGATTGCCCATTTTGCCCCGACCACTGACCAGTTACATGAGAAGGCTCCCAACCATGGTTGCGACATGCCTGAATTTCGGCCAGCGTCAGCGGTTGACAGTATTCCGCCTGCCATGCTGGTAGTACGAATGGCAAGCCATTTCCGTCACTCATACTGAGCGCAGAGTTTTCGAAGAACTGCTGCTGGGTCTGACAGAGCCCATCATCATATTGTTGGCTTGATGAAGGTTGACTCAGTTCATTCACTGAAACCGGCGCTGGACATGACGCTTTGGGAAGATGAGGCTTCTTTTTGCCGCAAAAACACAAATCCTCTTCAGTAAGGGGCGCAGTGGAGGGCAAACCTCCCTTTCATACGCGACTTCGATTTTCTCCACCTGAAGATTCCATTTCCCTGGCACGTCAAAGATCAAGAGCTTTCCAACATCATCTGGCTGGCAGCTTGAGCTTCCTGGGAAATTTATTGAGACGTCTCTCCACGCATCCTTTGGAATACACGGCGAAACTTCTTTCTGTTGTGTGAAGGACAAGCCTAAGGGCATAAAGATATGCGGAATAGTGACCGACATCTCGCAAGTACAAGTGATCGGACAAAACCTTCCGAGCAAGGAAGAAGCTTCAGCCGTCACAACGACCTTTTCAACCATTGATCTGAGGCATTTCTTTTGCCTCGGCGCCGCTTTGCGAGCTTTTTGATTGAGAGTTGCTTTGTGTGCGTGCTCGAACTGCTTACATTCGGTTTCGCATGATTCCTGGAATGCAACGGGCATCGAATGGGGGCTTTCCGATGTTGTACATGCGCTATCTTGACGGTAGTCGTATGTTTCAGATACCCTTATGACTGGGAGAAAAGCCGTTTAAAAATTGACCAGACCGGCTGACGTGTATCGTTTGGGAGAGAACAGTCTCCTGTGGCTGATGCAAAGGAGTCAAGGAAATGAGTTGAACATGGCCTTCTTATCATTGCAAAATGAACCAAGCAAAAGATTGCTCGCTTTCGAAGGCCAAGTTCTCGGCTCAGAATGTTCCGTTGATGTCCGGCTACTTGACACGTATAAATCAAATACTCGCCTGCGCGATCAAGTAGAAAGTTTTGATCATGATCAAAAGGAGAAGAAATATCCCCCTGGAGCTGATGTATAAATCGGAAATGATTTTCTTCGCAGTTGCAGCAGCCATATGCGTGCCAAGACTTGTGATTTCTTCAGTGAGGTGACGTCGAAGTGGATGCTACAAACAACACCTTATGATTTCATACTTTTTGCTGTTGCATGTCGTCAAAACATCGCGAAAGGCAAATGTCGGCAGTTGCAATTGTTGTACTTTGATAATTGTTGAAAGGATGACTCAAATCACCCATATGATTCAACTCCTGGACTCCGCAGTCAATGACCGACCTCAACCTCGACCGCTTCTCTTCTACTGTGGATTTACAAGAGCCCAGTGATGAGCAGCAAGCGGCGGCAACCTCTTATCCTTGCGCAGAAGACTCTAAATGCATCAATCGAACCACCCATCCCATTCATCACAGCGCGCCGATTCTGGAACCTCGTCTACCTCTACCTCGGACTCACAGCTGCCTCGGCTCTCGTTGCGCGCCTCGCATGTCGTCCGATCCTGGCACAATTCCTAGCTGCGCGTCTTGCTCAGACGGCACGTTCAAGAGATCTCACGGCTGGCTTTGTGGAGCGTACAGGAGAGGCTATCAACATCAATCGACAGGAACCAGGCGGTGTTGTGGTGGATACAACAAGACACAAGTTGCTCGTACACAGCTATACTCAGACTGTCGAGGATATACCAGAGACAAGTGCGAAAGAGGTGTCTGTTGACGATGCAAAGAAGAGCGCGACGGTGGGACCTGATGCCACGTTGACGCATTTCACGCCGTCGATATCGACCATGAGAAGCGATGGCGAGGCAGATGCATACAGCGGACTGTTACGATGCAGTGCAGCATTCGAAGAGTATCTTGACAGCTTGAATGAAATGGCATACCAGCGGAGTTATACGACTCCTGGAGCGCATGACAGTACAGACAAGGGCATTCAGAAGTGCAAAGCAGATATCAGAAGCGTCGAGGGATCTGTATTGAATGCAAGGAACTTTTCAAGTCGGATGTCATCGCAGCAGCAGCAGCATTACAAACAGGCAAGTCTGGCCGACTTCAAGACAGAGTCTGCTGTTGCTCTTTCATAAGTCGTATCTACATATGCATTGCATCCAATCCTCCAACCTCCAACGTAGTCGTTGGTAATCTACAGAAGCTTGCCCAGTTTGCCCTTGATAATCGCCTCCTCTTCACGATTACCTGCTGTTTCCTGCTCAAGCTCAGTGAGTTGCTGCTCCTGTGTCTGCAAGCGTGTGCGTGTTTGCGCAAGCTTGGCCTGCATGGCCGAGAGCATTTGAGGAAACGTAGCAAGCGGTGTGAATGTGGGTACAGGTGGTCCTTGAAACACACGGACGCCCGCTGCATTGGTGTTTTGCAGCAGGCCCGACGATAATATGCTCGGCTCATCAGCCGTCAATACTGCAGGGCCATTGTGCGTTGAGAGGCCGGCGAGAGCAGAGGTTCGTTGGACTGTTACTTTTTTGATCTGCGTCGCTTCCCAAGCTGCATCGTCCTCATCCCTGCTACTCGCATCAGAGCCACTCAGTAAAGTGATAGCAGGCTTCGCAGACTTTCGTGCGTCTGCTTCCATAGTGTCCTGCAGTGTGTCGAAGGCATCTTCGATTTGCGTTTTGCGAAGGTGATTTTGTAAGGTGGCTTGAGCAGCACCAAACAGGATGCGTGATTGTCCTCCATCGTCGTAGGGAGAAAAGGCATCTCCAGCCCTAATACTGCTTTGTAGACGATTGACGTGGTTATCAACTGCAATGAAGCCATCAGGTGTATCCGCTGGCTTCTCCCGCTGCCGCATCAGCTGCTCTATGCATATGCATCCAGTATCGCGCTACTGTGCACATCTGCTGCATCAATCGCCATAGAAAGCGTTGTACCTGAATCCACTCGGAACTCATCGGGTGTCCGGGGTGTTGACCCTTGCAAATCTGACAAGTAATCAGAAGAGTAGATAGACCGTGCAGCTGGTCTTGACGCCTCATCCTCAGAGACGAGCGCAGAGGAAGCGGCTGACTCTGTCTGACGACTGCGACTCAAAGCACTTTTGAAGGTCGGCCTACTCGCTAGCTGGCTCGTCACCTTTTTGGGCCGCACAATGGAAGATGATGCATCTTCTTGAGCAGACTCGTCATCTTCATCTCTGTAGCTATGCTGTAGCTTGAGTCGCGACGCTGTCTTGGGCCGCGACTTCTTGAAGGCGACGGTGGGTTCACTCATTCGAGCAGCATCTGTAGAAATCTGGCGAGCTGATATTGGTAGACAAGCAAGGGGTATCGTTCTTGATCAATAGACGACTAGAGAAGCATAGAGAAGCAGAGGCCTAGCACAAGCCACTGGCACACGTAGTATATGAGGATGGTTTGGTCGTGAATGTGAATATTGACCACGAACAACACACACAAGAACAAGGCGCGAGGCGGAGGCATGGCAAGACGGGCGGGAGACCAGTCCACATCCAGCCAGACTTTGCGCATCATACATTCGCCTTTGACGGCTTCCTGCGCTCGCAACACCGCTTCGACGTCGCTGTCCGCCGCCCAATATGCCTCTCGTTTCGCCAAAGCGGCACCTGTCCCAATGGCCCAGCGTGTCCAGACAAGCACATCAATGCCTCTGCGCACAATCGACAAGGGCGACTCATCTTTGCTGTCTGCAAGCACTGGCTGCGTGGTCTACATGCGACACGTCCAAGAGTGCAAGCAGTGGAAGGTGCAAGGGACCTGTGGCAATGCAGAAGACTGTCTGTATGCTCATCCTGCGCTAGGCTCACGTAAGGTGTCTGCGACTGGTACAAACTAGGCTACTGCCCTCTTGGTCCGACTGCAAGCGTAAACATATTCGTCGCAAGCCATGTATGTGCTACTTGACGGGCTTCTGTCCATACGGGCTCGACTGCAAGGATGCGCATCTGCAGTTCCTTGTTCCGCCCAAGGCTCCTCCTGTGATACCCATGACCGCTGCTTAGTCTTTGCTTCAGTCATCATCGACATCCGAAGCCAGTGTCGCCGGTCGTTCTGCAGCTTACTCAACGATGCAAGGATCAGCATTTCCTTTCGAGTCATTGCTGGTGGCGTTGTCATTGCTCTGCTCTTGTATGGGTCTTGCATGGTCATTGTACTCAGAAGGCCTGTTGCACGGTGCACAGCAGAGTGCACAGCAGAGACGGAGAAGAAGTCGAGTGAAACGTAGAAGCAATCGGCAAAAGAGCATCTAGCCATTGATCGCAGTGGCTAGGAGGCTCACAATACGGCCCAGAGGATCATCTGCATCGCTACTCATCTGTCTTGGCAAAGTCTTGCGCGAGGAAAACAAGCATACTCTCTTCCTGGCAGACGACGTTTCTTCGCATGTTATACGCCGAGTTTCTCGCTCATACATCGCATGAGAAGCGTACAATCAGCGGCGTGGTCGATACTAGTCCAGCTATTCTTCAATCCGCCAATTGAGTCGCTACACGAGGTGTACAGCCTGCCATGATTTCAACTCAGACTGGGTACTTCCAACCTTGCACACAGTCCGTTGGTGGAAGAACGATCAGGCCGGGAGGACGATGAAGCTGATGAATCACTCATTGAGCGAGACTTGATCACTCGCGGAGCCACGGCACCCGCTCGTGAATCGCACACTTCACCATCGAGGCCTTCTTTGCGCCGTACAGGTTCTCGCGTCATGACTGGCTCAATTTACAAGCAAATGAGGAAGCGCACCCTCCTGCTACTGCTTGACTTCTTTATTCCTTCTAGCGCTCTACTTTTACTTAATAATGGCTTCAAGAATCCACTCACGATCCTTGCTGCCGCTTGTTGAAACCATATTTGACATCTGCTGCATGTACTGCCAACGCATAACGATGCAGCACTCACTTGACATCACAGCGAGCTTTCTGGCTCTTAGCCGCATATCTGTGTTTGCAAAGATAAAGTTCTCAAGGATAAAATACGGCTGGGATATCAAAACTAAAGAGTTGGTTAAGAGAAAGAATCTGATTGTGGCGACAAGGCTGCCTGTCGCAAGAATGGCAATAAATGCCGCGTATGAGTCAAGCTAGTTAGCCGCCCGTCGTCACATGAAGTCGTAAAGATACTGGGTAGGCTGTTCGCCAGTCCCTAAGGAATCTTGCCAGTGTGTTTGCTGCTTCAATTGCTCCATTTCGTCGTTAGTCAAACGATGACGTCCTTCTGTTGAGGGCTGTGTTGCTGAACTTGTACCGCCTCGGCTTTCCCACTGTTGCCCACCAGGTCCAGATGATTGCTCTTGCCAGTGTTGTGCATGTTGCCCAGCTGCAGATGACTGAGCCCAACCTGATTGCCCATTTTGCCCCGACCACTGACCAGTTACATGAGAAGGCTCCCAACCATGGTTGCGACATGCCTGAATTTCGGCCAGCGTCAGCGGTTGACAGTATTCCGCCTGCCATGCTGGTAGTACGAATGGCAAGCCATTTCCGTCACTCATACTGAGCGCAGAGTTTTCGAAGAACTGCTGCTGGGTCTGACAGAGCCCATCATCATATTGTTGGCTTGATGAAGGTTGACTCAGTTCATTCACTGAAACCGGCGCTGGACATGACGCTTTGGGAAGATGAGGCTTCTTTTTGCCGCAAAAACACAAATCCTCTTCAGTAAGGGGGCGCAGTGGAGGGCAAACCTCCCTTTCATACGCGACTTCGATTTTCTCCACCTGAAGATTCCATTTCCCTGGCACGTCAAAGATCAAGAGCTTTCCAACATCATCTGGCTGGCAGCTTGAGCTTCCTGGGAAATTTATTGAGACGTCTCTCCACGCATCCTTTGGAATACACGGCGAAACTTCTTTCTGTTGTGTGAAGGACAAGCCTAAGGGCATAAAGATATGCGGAATAGTGACCGACATCTCGCAAGTACAAGTGATCGGACAAAACCTTCCGAGCAAGGAAGAAGCTTCAGCCGTCACAACGACCTTTTCAACCATTGATCTGAGGCATTTCTTTTGCCTCGGCGCCGCTTTGCGAGCTTTTTGATTGAGAGTTGCTTTGTGTGCGTGCTCGAACTGCTTACATTCGGTTTCGCATGATTCCTGGAATGCAACGGGCATCGAATGGGGGCTTTCCGATGTTGTACATGCGCTATCTTGACGGTAGTCGTATGTTTCAGATACCCTTATGACTGGGAGAAAAGCCGTTTAAAAATTGACCAGACCGGCTGACGTGTATCGTTTGGGAGAGAACAGTCTCCTGTGGCTGATGCAAAGGAGTCAAGGAAATGAGTTGAACATGGCCTTCTTATCATTGCAAAATGAACCAAGCAAAAGATTGCTCGCTTTCGAAGGCCAAGTTCTCGGCTCAGAATGTTCCGTTGATGTCCGGCTACTTGACACGTATAAATCAAATACTCGCCTGCGCGATCAAGTAGAAAGTTTTGATCATGATCAAAAGGAGAAGAAATATCCCCCTGGAGCTGATGTATAAATCGGAAATGATTTTCTTCGCAGTTGCAGCAGCCATATGCGTGCCAAGACTTGTGATTTCTTCAGTGAGGTGACGTCGAAGTGGATGCTACAAACAACACCTTATGATTTCATACTTTTTGCTGTTGCATGTCGTCAAAACATCGCGAAAGGCAAATGTCGGCAGTTGCAATTGTTGTACTTTGATAATTGTTGAAAGGATGACTCAAATCACCCATATGATTCAACTCCTGGACTCCGCAGTCAATGACCGACCTCAACCTCGACCGCTTCTCTTCTACTGTGGATTTACAAGAGCCCAGTGATGAGCAGCAAGCGGCGGCAACCTCTTATCCTTGCGCAGAAGACTCTAAATGCATCAATCGAACCACCCATCCCATTCATCACAGCGCGCCGATTCTGGAACCTCGTCTACCTCTACCTCGGACTCACAGCTGCCTCGGCTCTCGTTGCGCGCCTCGCATGTCGTCCGATCCTGGCACAATTCCTAGCTGCGCGTCTTGCTCAGACGGCTCGTTCAAGAGATCTCACGGCTGGCTTTGTGGAGCGTACAGGAGAGGCTATCAACATCAATCGACAGGAACCAGGCGGTGTTGTGGTGGATACAACAAGACACAAGTTGCTCGTACACAGCTATACTCAGACTGTCGAGGATATACCAGAGACAAGTGCGAAAGAGGTGTCTGTTGACGATGCAAAGAAGAGCGCGACGGTGGGACCTGATGCCACGTTGACGCATTTCACGCCGTCGATATCGACCATGAGAAGCGATGGCGAGGCAGATGCATACAGCGGACTGTTACGATGCAGTGCAGCATTCGAAGAGTATCTTGACAGCTTGAATGAAATGGCATACCAGCGGAGTTATACGACTCCTGGAGCGCATGACAGTACAGACAAGGGCATTCAGAAGTGCAAAGCAGATATCAGAAGCGTCGAGGGATCTGTATTGAATGCAAGGAACTTTTCAAGTCGGATGTCATCGCAGCAGCAGCAGCATTACAAACAGGCAAGTCTGGCCGACTTCAAGACAGAGTCTGCTGTTGCTCTTTCATAAGTCGTATCTACATATGCATTGCATCCAATCCTCCAACCTCCAAACGTAGTCGTTGGTAATCTACAGAAGCTTGCCCCAGTTTGCCCTTGATAATCGCCTCCTCTTCACGATTACCTGCTGTTTCCTGCTCAAGCTCAGTGAGTTGCTGCTCCTGTGTCTGCAAGCGTGTGCGTGTTTGCGCAAGCTTGGCCTGCATGGCCGAGAGCATTTGAGGAAACGTAGCAAGCGGTGTGAATGTGGGTACAGGTGGTCCTTGAAACACACGGACGCCCGCTGCATTGGTGTTTTGCAGCAGGCCCGACGATAATATGCTCGGCTCATCAGCCGTCAATACTGCAGGGCCATTGTGCGTTGAGAGGCCGGCGAGAGCAGAGGTTCGTTGGACTGTTACTTTTTTGATCTGCGTCGCTTCCCAAGCTGCATCGTCCTCATCCCTGCTACTCGCATCAGAGCCACTCAGTAAAGTGATAGCAGGCTTCGCAGACTTTCGTGCGTCTGCTTCCATAGTGTCCTGCAGTGTGTCGAAGGCATCTTCGATTTGCGTTTTGCGAAGGTGATTTTGTAAGGTGGCTTGAGCAGCACCAAACAGGATGCGTGATTGTCCTCCATCGTCGTAGGGAGAAAAGGCATCTCCAGCCCTAATACTGCTTTGTAGACGATTGACGTGGTTATCAACTGCAATGAAGCCATCAGGTGTATCCGCTGGCTTCTCCCGCTGCCGCATCAGCTGCTCTATGCCATATGCATCCAGTATCGCGCTACTGTGCACATCTGCTGCATCAATCGCCATAGAAAGCGTTGTACCTGAATCCACTCGGAACTCATCGGGTGTCCGGGGTGTTGACCCTTGCAAATCTGACAAGTAATCAGAAGAGTAGATAGACCGTGCAGCTGGTCTTGACGCCTCATCCTCAGAGACGAGCGCAGAGGAAGCGGCTGACTCTGTCTGACGACTGCGACTCAAAGCACTTTTGAAGGTCGGCCTACTCGCTAGCTGGCTCGTCACCTTTTTGGGCCGCACAATGGAAGATGATGCATCTTCTTGAGCAGACTCGTCATCTTCATCTCTGTAGCTATGCTGTAGCTTGAGTCGCGACGCTGTCTTGGGCCGCGACTTCTTGAAGGCGACGGTGGGTTCACTCATTCGAGCAGCATCTGTAGAAATCTGGCGAGCTGATATTGGTAGACAAGCAAGGGGTATCGTTCTTGATCAATAGACGACTAGAGAAGCATAGAGAAGCAGAGGCCTAGCACAAGCCACTGGCACACGTAGTATATGAGGATGGTTTGGTCGTGAATGTGAATATTGACCACGAACAACACACACAAGAACAAGGCGCGAGGCGGAGGCATGGCCAAGACGGGCGGGAGACCAGTCCACATCCAGCCAGACTTTGCGCATCATACATTCGCCTTTGACGGCTTCCTGCGCTCGCAACACCGCTTCGACGTCGCTGTCCGCCGCCCAATATGCCTCTCGTTTCGCCAAAGCGGCACCTGTCCCAATGGCCCAGCGTGTCCAGACAAGCACATCAATGCCTCTGCGCACGCTCAACAAGGCCGGCTCAACTCTGTTGTCTGCAAGCACTGGCTGCGTGGTCTATGCAAGAAAGCCGACGCTTGTGAGTTCCTGCATGAGTACAACATGCGACACGTCCAAGAGTGCAAGCAGTGGAAGGAGCAAGGGACCTGTGGCAATGCAGAAGACTGTCTGTATGCTCACCCTGCGCCAGGCTCACGCAACGGTATCTGCGACTGGTATAAGTTGGGCTACTGCCCTCTTGGTCCCGACTGCAAGCGTAAACATATCCGTCGCAAGCCATGTATGCGCTACTTGACGGGCTTCTGTCCATATGGGCTCGACTGCAGAGATGCGCATCTTCAGTTCCTTGTCCCGCTCAAGGGCCCTGCTGCGATACCAACATGACCTCTGCGTAGACTTTGCTTTGTCCTTCATCTACATCCATAGCCAGCAACCAACTACTCAACGACTTGACTTGCTCTTGTTTTCCTGCAGCGTAGCTAGCGGCCTGCATGAGTGAAGGGCCGCCGAGGGGAGGAACACGCGGTGGCCGTGATCGCTTCTCATGGCAGGATGTCAAGGAAGACCATCGTCATGCGAGTCACTACCTTGGCGCCAGTCTCAAGGCGCCTAGCGGTCGATGGGCAGCCAACAAGGATCTCGAATGGTTCAGCAAGCCTGGCACAGGCACAGCGAAGAGTGCAGATGAGGCAGGCGAGAAGCAGGCAGAGGCGAGACGTGCAGAGATTCTGCGCATCAAAGAAGCAGAAGCTGACGCAGTGCTCAGAGCATTGGGTAAGCCTGTGCCTGACAGGACGCCGAATGCCAATATGGAGCCACTGGGCGAGTCGAGGCAGGATGCGCAGGTGACTAGCGCAGAGAAGAAGGATACTGGTGAGCGCGATAGGCGACATCATCGCTCGTCAAGGTCATCAAGGCATCACCACAGGCATTCGGATCGTACACGACGAGGAGCTAGTCGCAGTCGCAGCAGAAGCAGAAGCCCTCAGAGACGCAAGCACTCGCGAGAACGCTCTTCTCGTCACGCCGACTCGCATTCTTCTCGAAGGAGACGAGACTCGCGTGATCGTCCGCGCTGATGAAGGTGTACTTGTGCTTTCAGACGATAGCGTTCTATAACTGCTGTACAGCCATTCAAAGAGCTGGCGACGGATCAAGCGTGGCTCTATCACGATCAAGGCTTGCACTAGTGGAATGTTATGCTGAATTGGTCGTGCTATCTAGACCATGCATGGTGGAGCATCATCAGCAGAGTGATGACTGCATCGCCTTCGACCTACCGCGCTGCACGCGCACTCGCCTGTGCTGGTGAAGCGAACCTCGCCGTCTCCTCAGACGGCAACAACGTCTCTTCCGTCTTGCGCTTATTCATTGCCTTACTCAGCACCTGACTCTCTGCCAATACAGCCTCCTCCAATGCCGCTTCACCCTCTTTCCTGAATCGTGTCACTTTCCCAAGATTCCGTAGTGTCAGTTCTGAGAGCGGTTGATCGAGCACACGATTCCGCGCAATAGTCTTTGCCGTCAAGCTGAAGCGTACATCCTTTGGACCATCCACGAATTCAAGGACCGCCAAGGCAGCTTTATCGCCTTGTCTGTCTGGAATCCGCAAAACGCGTGTATAACCACCGGGTCTCTCTTTGAATCGCTCTGCAAGTGGTCCAAATAATTTTGGTAGAAGGGTTGGGATTGTCAGAAATGACTGCGCGAGGGATCGTTGTGCGGGTGTATCGCCTTTCTTACCATACGTGATGAGTCGATCGGCTAGCTTTTGTGTTTCCTTGGCTTTATGCCAGGTAGTCTCGATGGATTCATGTTGGACGAGGGAGGTGAGGAGGTTGCGAAGAAGTGCTTGGCGGTGTGAGGAGGTTCGGCCTAGCCCTCTGTAGTTTCTCTTGATGGGCATCGCTGCTGTGTTGATATGAGCAAAGAGACGAGCAGCAGCTTCAGATCCAAGTCGTGTATCGCTTGTATGTACGTCCCTGCTCTTGCGCGACAAAATGTCGCTGTGCTCTTGAGCGTCAACCCTAACTCCAGCACTCAGGAGAGGGCGATGAGATGAAGCTCGTTGCCTACCTTGACGCGTAGATGGGAGCAAGAGAAGAGCTGCCCTTGTAGTCGCCTAAATGCTGGATGCTGCTTGAGCTGCTCCAAGCGCCGTGTGTGATTTTGCTGGATAGAAGACTCTGGTCTGCGCCAGGCAATGGAGACATGCAAACTGGCCAGGCCTTCCCTACTTGTGTAGAGCGGTGCAGTACCATATGCGCCCAGAACACTGTCAAGTCCTTGCATCAGTGTATCAAAGCCATCTTGGTTGATAGGACGTAATTGCAGTACGGGAAATGTACGCTGACCATCAATGTTGCCAAAGACTGCTGGTCTTATGACTTCAAATTGCAGTGACCCGTTCTTGTGCTGGCTCACGGCAGAAACAATCGCCTCCGGGAAGGTGTCCTTGTGCTCTCCAGGCAGCATGATGCCTGGAGTCAAGGAGATGTGCAAGTCTGCATCGACTCCCAGCGGTGTCACAAGTAGCGTCTCATAGTCTTCCTCGAGAACAATGTGAGCAGCATCAAGGAATGCAGCGAGACTCTGCCGTTGATCTTGCGAGAGAGTTACATCTAGTTGGATGTGAGATGGCCAGAGTCCTTGAGTATGCGCTACTTGACGCTGTCGTCCGCCATGGAACGCGGGATCCTGTCCCTTACGCGGGTCGACAACATAGACTGCATCGAGCTCCTTGGGCAGCGAGGGAAGCGCAGGGGCAGCAGACGTAGCCGTCTCTTCACCTTCATCAGAGGAGGCATACTGCACAAGCGCTTTCTTCATCTCGAGCATCACTACGGAAGACTAGACATGGTTGAAGGTGTGGTCACAGGAGAAGGACGCGTCAGGAGAGGGAAGTGCTACCTAGTCAGCAACATCCTCAGTCTCCTGGCGCCTCGTGACAGTCTCCTGGCAGACATCAAGGACAAGATATCTGTGTCTTCCTCTCAGACACACATCCTTCAGCACCCTGGTCAGCATACAAGCCAAGATGGACAGGCGCGATCTGTTTGCATACACGTACTACGGCCTCCCCATGGGTTCCGAGTGGCCCATGGCGCCTGCAGAGGTCATTGAGTCGTACATGCGCAGACAGAACCACTTGCGCGCAACGGAGAGGGAGCAAGCTGCGTCTGCTGAGGAGCGCACTGCAGCCAGTCATGGGCGTGGACATATCCAGGAGAATGGAGAGGAGCGACCGCCGACTCTTGGTGATGCAGTAGCGAGTCTGTCCATTGCGCAAGTCGACTAAGCATCCTGATCTCGCCATCCCAGCCAAAGAACCTCACCCACTTCGTTCAGCGCACACATTGCACGCCCTTCTTCGATACAGTGTTTTATGCTTGCACTAGCGGTCCTTCAGTAGCTTATTCCGCTTTTCCCTCTTCTTGATACGATCCACCGTCTTCTTGTGCATCTTCTCCTTCAGCCTCTCAAAGCGCTCCTTCTCCTCGCGCTTCTCGCGTTTCTCTTGAATGGCACGCTTTCGATTCTCCAGTTCTTGTTTCGCTTCAGCTCGCAACTCGCTCTCTTTTATTTTGACCTCCTTCTGACGCTGCGATTCTTGCTGACGCAGCGCATAGGGTGTGCGACGCGATGACGGGAGTTGAGAGCGCGTTGTTGCCGTTTTTGGGAGTTTCCACTGTTTGCCAGAGACACGAACGGAAGGTACTGTGATTTGTTGTGCAGGAGCAGCGGTGATGTCTGACTCTGTTGGACTGTGCAATGCTGCGAGTGCCCTTGATCTGGCAGTCATGGTCTCTTGTTACGCTCTATGTATATGTAGTCACTGTTCTTGTTCTCTTCTTCGCTTTCTCAGAAAAGTGAAAATCAAACTCAGATGGACTGCGAGGTCATCTTCACCATCTACTTCAATGACTGGTCAACCCAGGCAGCTGCGATGCTGCTCGTTAATCATATATCTCATCAGGTACTCGAGTCTATATACTCCAGTTCAGACACAAAGTACCATGTTCGGTAGTAGTGCATCAAGTTCGACTCCCGATCGCCCAAATACTGCACATCATTCCAGGAACTTTCCTTGAAGACAAAGCCCATCTGTTCCATCACGCTCTGCAGCTCCGATGCAGTCAGCTCGATACTACCAATGTACCGTCCTTGTTCATCATGAGACGCTCTGCTATCTTGACCATGCTTTGTTCGGTGCTTTGCATTCTCATGATGATACAGAAAGGGTCCATGGTTGATGAGAAGTCCGCCTGGCTTCAGTATCCGCTTGATGACATCCAGAAACTCCAGGATATTGTGTGCAGTGTCCAGGAAGAAGCAGGTTGCCACAGCGTCAAATGTACCCCTGTGATCATCGCTCGAAAAGGACTCGATAAAGTCGCCCATGGCCATGCTGAGCTTGCCGCCAGCAGCATAGCCTGAAGTGGGCACTTCATCTGGTACACAGTATGTGACATGAGCGCTTCCCTTGCGATTTGAAAACACTTGTGGATCCATATGCAGCGTGAATGCACTCCGCTTCATGACTTTATTGAGGATGAAGTTGCTACACGCCAGCATTGGGTAGGAGAAGTCATTACCAACTGAGTCGAAACCCATATTGGCAATTTCAACAGTCAGACGGCCCAAGCCACATCCAGGAGTCAAAACACGAAGACTGTTGTAATTCTCTTGCCTGGGCAAGTACTTTTGTAATCCACAATAGATTGGACCATAGCATGCATCACGCTCGACCTGACCTTCCTTTGACCAATCACGCCAAAGCTGCTTCAGTGTTTGACGGACTTTGTCGATATCAGCGTCTGTCACATCGTCTACTTTGTACTTGGAACTCCAAGCAGCGCCAAGCATCGTGACGGATGCATGTGCCAGGATAGCTTCGGCTACATCAGCATTGTCACTGATGGCATCACTTGCAACTTGAATCTTGTCCAGGTGATCTGGGAGAAGCTGCTTGTGCTTGTCAGGTAGAGCAATGTAGTCTTGGCGCTTTTGTTGCATGATGGCTTGCATGGATGATCTGTACAGAGCATAAGCGGTCAAAGTGCGCAACAAAGAGCGCGTCTCAGCTGCCGCTTGACTGCCATCTAGTAGTTCCTCTGACACCATGCCAATTGTAGCCTAGCAGCGGAAAGCACAGAGCAGAAAGCAGAGAGCAATAAGTAACAAGTGGTTGTCTCTGGTTGTCGTCTCATCTGAAGAAACTTCGCAGCGACGACGAAATCCATCCACTCGACCTCTTCCTCCCCCTGCTCTTCTCTTCCATTTACGTTACATAGCTTGCTAGACATGGCCGATAAGCTACGTGCTCAACTAGATCTCGAACAGCTGCACCAACGCCATGTTGGCACACTACACCCCGACTCAACGAAGTACGAATGGCTGAGCAACATGCACCGCGATTCTAGTACCAGCATGCTTGGCCATCCTGCGCTCTTGAGCTATATGGCCATCGCTCGCAATGTTCCACGCGTATTGGCAAAGACGGATCTGATTGAAGGCATGATTCGGCCGTGTGGGCCGCCGCCGTTCAAAGAAGAAGCTTGAGTTTACACAAGGAGACAGCGTGCGCATCAACGAAGAGGATTAAATTGAGAAAAAGCATTAAAGACGCCTAAAGAAGATCTCGCTCGCCATGCGCAGCAGGCTTACTAGGTTCCTCCTCATTCGAGTGAACCTCAAAATGACTCTCATCTGCGTTCCGGACATGCAGTAAATCAGCTTGTTCCTCTAGATCCATCAAAGCTGCACGTTGTCTCCGCGCTTCAAGGCGTGGACCTAGTGCTTTTTGATGGCGTCGATACTCGACGTAGATATAAGCGCCGACGCCAAGTGTGATGAGACCAGCAATCCCAATCAACCAAGGTGTCGCTTGTGAGGACTGTCCACGTTGCAATAACCAGCCAAAATAGACGGGTGGGTAGAGGCCTGGTGAGGAGAGTACCACGGCCAACAACCAATACCGATACTCAATTGACAGCACACTGGCAAACAGCGGTGTGGAGAAGTGTGAGGGTACGGCAGAGAAGCGAATGGCCAGAAGCATGGGGAAGCCACCTTCTTCAATGACACTGACAAAGATGGCGTAATTCTGGTACTGCTCCTTGAATGCAGCGAGCTTTGAGCGGAAAGCATACCGGAAGCTGAGGAAGAGGAGAGAGTCGCCAATCGTGGTGGCCACTAAAACAATAAGGAAGCCGAGATTACCATAGACAAAGCCAGTCAGAATAGAGATGAACTCTGTACCAAATAGCGGAGGAAAAGAGACGACAATGAGCAAACATGACGGTAGAAGAAAGCCGCCTGGTCGTTGCGTGTACTTTTGAGCCAGCGGTTTCGCCCAGTCCAGTATCCTGCAGTAGTCAGTACAATGTGGCAGCAAAGAAGCTTGTACCGCTTGTGAAAGATGATGGTCAATAACATGACGAGCGCAAAGGTGCCGACGATGCTCCCTGCAGCAATCATCTTTTGTCGCCTTGAGAGCTTATTATAGCGCCGTTGTACTGCCGCGACAATGACATTTTGGTGCATCATGTCTCAGCAAACCCCTCAGAGACTGTCTGCAGCACGTATCCGACAACCTCCGCTCACTCGGCCGCTTGGCCTGGGCACCTTTTGCGGCTGTATGCTTGGTTTTGGTGTGTTTGCGTGGATGCAAATCTTAAAAATGGAGTCAAACGCTGCGTCAAGACAGGCCCAGGGTATACAGATGAGGACGGGCAGTGAAATGGAAGCAAACGATACAAAGAACACTGGACTATGACTGCAAGCAAGAGAGACTCTAAGGAGCCGTCTTCTTCCACTGGGACTGCAAGCCCAGCAACGAAGAGCCGAGTCCAGCAAGACCGATAAAGCCATCGTCAAAGTTGAACACGCCAAGCGAGGTTCCTGGGTTGCAAATGTCGAGGCAGTCCTGGAGAAGCTGCCTCTTGGCAGCAAAGGCGTCCTTTGCGAGCTTCTGCGACGCCATCTTCTTTTCAGCATCAGAGCTGATGGATTCACGGGCAGTCTGCTCGCGAATGAGATAGAGCTTGTACAAACCGGCAAGGATGTTGCAGGAAAGCCCAGCGAACCAAAATTTGGCGGCCGTCTGGGAAATGGCCTTGTTGTTCTTGAGCGTGATGAACTTGGTTCCGTGTGCCTGTTGTCAGTACTGTCATGTGCAAGTGAATAGCCTACCCAGTTGGCGATATCGTAGGTCAGGTACCCTGCATATCCGAGCTGCCTACCAACACCGAGCGCTTTCACAATCGGGTCCGCCTTGGCTGGCGACTGCAGCAACACAGCGGCAGCTCGTGCATGCTCGAGGTTCTTGCCCACACGCATCAACTTGCGAGCAAGCGCAAGGTGCGACTTGAGAGCCGACCAGGGTGCAATCTCGGCGGGGAGGGCGCCTTTACGCAGGAGGTACCAAGCATAGAAGCGGGACCAGTATTGGATGGTTCGGTAGACCTTGTCCCTGCCGACAGTGGTGCTCGTGAATTTGAGCAGATGTGTGAGAAGCGGGCTGTATGCAAGCGTGTCCATGGCTGCAGTTGACTAGTCTATCTACTGACTGAGTAGGCTTCTTGGGAGTGGTCGTCGTGGTTGCTGCTGTCGGATGCTCAAAAGTCGCGGGGGGAATTTGGCCGAGGATCAATTTGAGCAAGTTGATGGCATGAGCTCCCGTTTAGACACAGATATATAGGTTATATGGCATAGAAAGGGCCTACGTGTTGAGCAGGCCAATGAGGAAGGTAGCAAGGAAGGAGCCCTGTTGTCAGTGTCACTCATAGGCATAAATCTGCACATACCGTGAATGTCAAGTCCTGGGTCAGCGCAGACAAGATCGGACTCGACGTGACGGGCGCATCGGGATCTCGCCGAGTCGTACGGTTCAATAGACACTGCTTTGCTTGCCGCCAGGGTAGTTCCGGGATCAGCTGCGAGGCTCCCAGGGCACGTAGCACCAGGTACGCGCCGCCGGCAACGACAAAGAAGAGCCGGCCAAGGCGTTTCAGCAGCATACCAGACACGATGCCAATGATGGATCCCGTAGCAAATTGATGCGCATCGAGAATGGGCCGCGTGCCTGCTGTCCGTGTGGATGTTGCCATGGGTGATGGAGCAGTCGGCGCGGCAGGCCCTTCGCACGCAAGACGCCGGGAAGTGGCGAGGCGCGGAGTCAGGGAAGCATAGGCACCTGCTGCAAGAGTCGGCGCAAGAAGCAGTCTAGCAAACGACATGGCACGAGCAGAGAGCAAAGTGCAGTGGCGGCTGGTCTGGTTGTCTGCGGGTGGAATGTGAAATGTCCATGACGACGTGCAACGACCACCAGATCTACGAGACTTGCTCAGTCAGCAGAAGGGTGCTGAGGCTTCATAGTAGAAGATGGGCAGGCGGGGACAGTCAAGAACACAGCGTAGGCAGCATCAGACAGGCGCAGAGGGTCCTGGAGGCCTGCATACATCGCACCAGGACACCTCTTCGGGACACAGTAAGCCTGACCATGTACCGCTCGCAATGTGGGACTTCAACCACTGCGATCCAAAGCGCTGTTCAGGCAAGAAAATGGAACGCAAGGGTCTCATATTCGGTCTTCGCGTCGGGCAAAAGTTCCCGGGCGTTGTCGTGACGCCTAACGGCAAGCTGCCCGTCTCCCCTGCCGATGCGCATCTTGTTGTTGGTGGCGGTGTCGCTGTGGTCGAATGCTCCTGGGCAAGACTCTCTGAGGTCCCTTTTACGCGGATTGGTGGACCTTGTGAGCGGCTCTTGCCTTACTTGATTGCCACCAATCCGGTCAACTATGGCAAACCTTTGCGTCTCAATTGCGTCGAAGCCATTGCTGCCTGTCTGTGCATCACGGGCAAGGAAGAGCAAGCACGAGACATCATGTCGCATTTCAGCTGGGGCGAAGCCTTCTTTGATGTCAATCGAGAACTGCTGGATTTGTATGCAAGCTGTACAGACTCGGCCGATGTGCAAACGAAGCAGGAAGAGTGGATGGAGAAGCTTGAGAAGGAGTATACAGACCGTCGAAAGGCAGGCAGTGACGAAGATGCAGATGTATGGGAGCAGGGGAACGACAATAGAGCGATACAGGCAGACGATGACAGCGAACAGGATGATGGCCTGGCGAGTGGGAGCGACGCGGAGAGCGAGTCAGCGTACACGACTGACCGCCTGGGCAACCGCGTCAGAATACAACCGGTGACTTCTCAGGGTCAGGGTGCTGCTATCGAGTAGCTGCATACCAAATTTTCTTTATGACTGCTTCATGTTCCCCCACACTTTGATGCTCACACGACACTTTTGACATGATTCCATTACTACTCCACGCAGATGGCTATAGAAGACGCCCAAGCAAGGGCTCTGGCAGGCACAGTCGTCGATAAGCTCGCTGGTATTGAAGAATCCTTCAGATCAGCCAAACTACAGCTTCTAGCAAAAGAAGCAGAACTCTTCAAGCCGCTCTTTGCAAAACGCGCTCGCATTACACAGGCCATCCCGCGTTTTTGGGCAACTGTCCTATCTGCTGAAGACGAATTATCTGATGTAATCAAGACTGATGAATTGGATCTACTCAAATCTTGTCTTGATCTAAGTATTGACCGCGGGCAAGACCCACGCGATTTCGTCTTGACTATGCAATTTGCGCGCAACAACTACCTCGCAGACGACTCTCTTGTACTTGAGAAGGCATTCAAGTTTGACGGCGGAGCATTGCGCAGTAATGCTGTGGCGATCAAATGGAAACAGGGTCAGGACATTGTCGCTTTTGCCAAAAAGCAAGAGCGACTATCTCTCTTTTCGCTCTTTGGCTTTACTCATTCTCATGAATTTGCTGAACCAGATGGTGATGCAGACTACGATGAAGAAGAAGATGCTGAACGCTTGGAAGCATTGCGTTTGGAAGACTTGGCGATCCTTCTCGCTGAAGAAGTCTTTCCGCACGCTCTCAGCTACTTCACAGATGCACTTGCTCCAGATGACGATGAATCCAGGGCTAATACTGCGCCGGTCACCGGCGTCAATACACCTGGCATGCAACCAGAAAGCATGACGACAAGCTTCTTGGACTTGCAGCAGTTGCATCAACAATCAAGACATCCAGCCAGCATTGGACCTGGCAAGGAAGTTGCAGGAGCATGGAAAGGTGCGGCTCTCGCACAAAATGCAGCAGCCATAGAGCATTATGCTGCTGCACATTCTTCTCCGGCTCTGCCAGCGTATCTTCTTCGCCATCGAGATGAATCTGCTGCTGCATTTGGCGAGCGTCTCATGATATCAAATCTGCAGGCTCAACTAATCATGTTTCTGATACAAAGTCACGGCTTCAAAAATGTTCTTGAGATTGGCACATTCACAGGCTTCTCAGCTTTGTGCTTTGCTGAAGCGGGCGCCGACAGTGTGCTCACATTGGAGTTTGATGAGCGGCATGCCTCGTTTGCCAAGCTAGCCATACACGCCGCTGGCAAGTCTGATGTTGTTCGTGTGCTTCGAGGTGATGCACACGCTCTTCTGCGAGACAAGCAGCAAGTTGGAGGCAAAGAGCAGTACGATTTCGTCTTTATCGATGCAGAAAAGCAAGGCTACCAGGACTATTTGACACAGATTTTGACACGCAAGCTGCTTAAGCCAAACGGCCTCATTGTCTGCGACAATACTCTCCGACGTGGTGCTGTCGTTTTGTCAGGACCGCCTTCACGCTCGCCTGCTGAGTCGCCAGAAGAGAAGCGTCGAGCAGAGTCGTTCGAGCAAGACGTCAACGCCATCAAGACCTTCAACACGTTTGTTGCACAACACCCTCAGCTCTCTAGCATTCTACTACCCGTGTTTGACGGCATGAGCCTCATCCGTTACGCATGCTAAACAAGCTCATTACCTAGTCATTTCATCTCACAATCGTTCACTATAGGGTACAATTCTATTTGCGCTGATGTCTGATTCACGATAGCAATGGTCATGAGTACAACGCAGTCATAGGCTGGTAGATGGCCCCATCCAATGCAGACAGCACAAACCGAATAAAATGCAAAGTCCGCTGACAGACTCGTTCTGTTTCAATCAATTTACCTGCCAAGGATTCTCGCAGCTCTGGGCCAGCTCGCCCTGGATAAGCCATATGACAATTCAAAGCAAAACCCGCCTCAAGCGTTGTTATGCGGAAGAGTCCTTGTGGTTGCGTTCTGTTGACAAGGACGCGAAGTTGTGGCCCAATTAAAAAGATCTCATGCAAGGCTAATGACGCTCGATAGTCGCCAGTGACGTTGAAGAAAAGCCTGGTCGTGTGTAGCACATATGATAAAACCTCGCCAATACCAAAGGAGATGGCAGCCTCGATGAAATTGACCTCTGGGAAGATCGATTCAAAGTCTTCGCGGAACAAAGGGAAGTGATCGAGGTCGCGCCGAGCACACGTCATGACGGGAGACGCGTGCATCAAGTATTGCCGGAACGAGTCTGGTTGCTGATCGAGATTACTGACGAGCGAGACATAGGCGTCGACGTTACAGTCAAAGTGGTGTCGCCAGGCTTCAATACCGGCGCCTGATGCAACCGTTATGAGCCAGTGCAACAAGTGAAAGAGTAACTTAGCTTTAGGATCCAAGATAGCCTGTTGCTTCGAGGTAAAGGCGTAGTCGAAGGCTTCTTGACGGCGCTGTGGCCAGTGTAGATGCAACAATCTCAAGCTATAGGCTGCAGCAAGCAATGCGGGTTCCGTCTTGATCAAGACCCAATTTACCTCCCGCCACCATCGATCAATGAGTGGGTGGTCACATGCCGTTGCTTCGATAAGCGCGGTCAGCTTGCTGTCGCCAAAGACAAACGCCCGCATTTGGTGCATTTTGGCATCGTCCAGTCTCATGGAAGACTCCAGGTCGTGCCCGATGAGCTTGAGCACCCTGCGTGGAAAGGTCATGCTATCGAAGCCATGCTCAACTTCCTTTGTATGCACAATAAGACTGTCTCGCCACGAGGTTGGCACGTTGTTGCGCTTGCTCATGCATAGCAGGAAGACAGACTCGCACATCAGGTTGGAGAACGCCTCATCAGATCTCGCGGGACGAGTCACCATGAAAGAAAAGAGGTGGTGAAGTACATCCTTGACTGTGATTGATGGAGGGACGGTCAGCAGATTGCATGCATCTAGCACGAGCGAGAGGAGATCAGCAAGGTTGCCAGACTGCCACGCTTCAAAGCGTGACTCCGGATAGCGTGTTAGAAAGGGCTTGATGTCCTCGGCGTGTTGTACCAAAGTGCCTTCCACGATGTGACGGTCCGACACAAAAAGGTATGACAGACGAGCATCTTTGCATGATAGCAACCTTGTCCTAGTACGAGCCGTATGGCTAAAGTATGCGGTAAAGGCCCCTGATAAAGCAAAGGTATTGTATGCGAGCAGATAGTCTGTGAAAACGCCTTCAGCACCTGCATAGGCGCTGCTCTGGCGAATTGCCGTTTGAGTGTGGCTCTCGACCTCAGCCCTCACAAAAGGCTTGTTGTGTGAGCCCATACAATAGGCGACCGCTGCTGCACGTAATGGCGGGCAGGCACTGAGGAGATCGACGCCAAAGTCAGTCAGCTGTTGCTGCATAGGCTTGTTCTGTGGAAATATTGGCCGAATCCTGGACAACAGCTCTTGGTCGGTCATTTGCGCGCCGCCCGCTCCTGATGTGGACAATGGTGACATGGATGCTCTAGAATGCGTGTCGATGAGGGCTGTATATGCTATGCCATTGAGCGCTTCGGGCGCCGCTGTAGCACCAGGACTTTGACAGAGTGCATTTGGCGCCTTCCGGCGTTGACGCTTGCGAATCTTGGACGGATCAAACGTCGGGTCTGCTGATGGGTCGTGCTTGCAACGGCGATGTGCCTTGCGACACTTCTCGCAGACATAGTCCGAATGTGTATAGCTGCGTTTCGGCGTTGCGCCCTCCGAAGAGGATGGTGCACCGGCCATGTGCTTGTAAAAGGCAATTCGACAACAGCAGAGACCTTGGTCGAGTGCTCTACTGACTCAGTGCCTGAGAAGATACCAGAGAGGGCGTCTGACCTTTGATATGGGTCTTGGGAGTGTCACTATTCAATGTGGAGTCTTCAGGTGTGGCCAGCGCTATCTAGCATCGACTGTCAGAGTCATTGCCATGGCCAGTCACTTCTTCGGAGGCCGCAACCGTCCTCAGTCTCTGGAACACAGAAGCCGACGATGCCAACATGACGGATTATCCCGCCAAGCCCTGAAGGGCTTAAGGGTCAAGACTCAAGACTTAAATCCGAGCACACGTTCGGAGGAAGTCAATTTAGAGTCTCTCCGTCGAGCCTCAATCAGAGTCAATCTCCAGCGAAAAGCCAAAGTAATCCGGGACCCCCGGGCCCCGCCGCCCCGGGCGCTTGTCCAAGTTGCCTGTTCCGCATCTGTTGTCCAGTTATTGGCGGCTCTCTTGACAGTCATCTGCCAAAGCAACTTCATCCGCCAGATTGCCAAATCGCCAATACCAGCCTCAAGGGCTAGTCATCGACTCATCTGGCCTGCTGGTGGCCCACAAGTTTCACGAGAGATCAAGGACACTCGATTAACGGCCACTACTATGTATTGCAATAAAAGTTGTCCATAGTACCTACCGATCGGATCCCCATATAAAGTATGATACAGCGTGCGCACCGCCGCTGCGCAGTGCGCAACTGTAGGCTCGCGAAAGGCGGGCTCGTGATTCCATTTCGGCATGTCTCAAATTCCAGACTGTGTAGCTTGAACACTGTACAGTAACACTGAACACTGGGAGTGCGGACTGTGCAGGTGGGTCAGACGGGCTTCGGAAAAGCGCCATCTTCCGATTTCCTGTGCCGAGTTGCCAACGATCGTTTCGTCATCGGCGACGGGTAACTCGGATTGGTAAGTTCATAAGCAAGGTAAAAGCACAAGTTACAACCCGAGCATCGAGCTCTGCTGCAGACTGCAGTGCTTAGTCCATTGCCGGGGCCTCGCATCTTGGAATTTCTGGCAAGAGTGACATGCCCATTGCCCACAGACTACAGGCTACAGCCCTAGGTTGGCTCCTCGCCGCAAGTCCATCGTATGGCGACTCGACATTGTGTCAGCTGTATTAGGATGACTAGGGATGTGGTAGAACCGGTGGCCTTAGTGAGGCATGGGCCGTAGCCCATTGGCCGTTGCAATTGGGAAACTGGACATGTCTACTATTGTCTACATGTAGTGACGCACATGAGTCGTAGCTCATCCGCAGCTTGATTGACATCCGAAGTATTTCAATACACGTAGGCTCATCAATCAACGAGTGCGCGATAGGTGCCACAATGTCGATATGTGAAAGATTAGCGAGGATGAGCACACGATTGAGCAATCCCAAAAAGCTTTCCACCGATTGCCAACCTAGCCCTGCCCCTGCAGCCTACATCAAACTGCGTTTCGTGCTTGATGGCAAGTTGATGCTCTTCGATGCACTCGTTTGGGATGCGTTGCGTATCCCGCACTGATGGCAGACAACGGTCCACTTCATTATCTTCTTTGGGACTCGGTCGTCACGAAAAAAAGCATTGGTGAGTTTCTTGCGGGTCTAGGACTTTGAGAAGCTTGCCGCGGTCGTGATGACAGTGTGACACTTGATGAGTGATCCTGATTCATGAGTCGGTGACCTGAGGACCTCGATCTGACACTCTCACTTGACAGCTGACACTGTGACCGGACTGGCCCCGAATGGACAGCAATCCATGCCAAGTTGCCAATCTTGCAGCTAGCCCTGTTCATCGCGCGAGTCATGCACATAATGCAGTCATGCACTCCTCAAAATCGTCAAGACATTGAAGACAATCCTTCCGTGTCAATTTGCCAATCTGCCAATCTGCCAATGATGAAGCGACCAAGCTGAAGCCGAGGGTGCCCGGTGCGGCGGCGAACCATGGGCCTGGAGTCCTGGACATCAAGTCCATGGACCGTGGACCATGGGTCCATGACACAATGTCACACAGACCGGCAATCTTGACACAGTGTAGCTATAGCTTGACAAGCTCAGAAGCCCTGACCTAGCATTCAACAGCTTGCAGCACTCGCAAAACGAAAGGCACCTGCCCGATTGTTCTCTCCGCGAGACGCACTTTTGTCCGTAAGCCATCCACCAAAGTGACAGGAATGCGCCTATCCCGATACGCATGATGCATGCAAATCACATAAATACTTTCTTCCGTGAGCTGCGCCAATAGAGATTGTTGTAAGTCAAATTCGTGCTGTACTGCTTGATGCCGATGTAAGCGATGAATGATGTTGTAGACGACAGAAGCTGTCAAAGTCTGTAGTGTTGCAGAATCCATGAGCGATGCAGCATCAAACATGATACTGACAAGATCCACAATATTGCCATCGTACCAATCTTTGCAAAAGTTAACAGTCGGGAATAGCCGCTCAAATGGCTCCATCTCAGGCTTGTGCTTGTTGTAGGCTTCTTGTGTGATGACGGGGCGGATGTTTTCTTCGCGAAGCAATCCAGCCAAAAAAGGCGGCAAGGTGAGCTGTTTGAAGTAGCCCATGACAATGGAACGTGCTCCTTTGCTATGGAGGGCAAAGCGTTCCACAGGCTCCTGCATTGCAAAACTGCTCATGGCCAAAAAAAAGGTCAGACAGAGGACAAAGCCTTGAGCATTGACTTCCGACTCAAACCGTGAACGTAGTCGAACGATTGCAGCTTGGATGTACTCGAGCGCCGTACGCTTGTCTTCCTGTAGGCCGCGATGTAGCAGGTAGAAGCCCGTAATGGCAAATCTGAAGCCAGGGGAATTATCGAGCAAGTCTGGCGTGTTTGAGCGCCAGAATTTTGCGTCCATCGGCGGCACTGAGAATAAGGAGGTGGCCAGTTCCGTCATTTCTCTGTTTGTTGCAATGATGGGACAACAGGAAAGCGTGCTCGGATCTTGGATGCGCGTGGCGGAGAGATCTTCCTGCTTTGGCAAGATTGCTACTTGGATAGTTTTCCCCTCTTCAGAAGGTTGCTGCACGGAAGGAAGAGGAGGTGCATCAGGCCGATCGTGTATGCAGCGTCTGTGTGCAAGTCGACACTTTTCGCAGCGCCAGGCGCTTTGTTTGTAGCGGCGCCGTCTTTTGATGGGCTTAGCAGGCAGTGTTGCCCCGCTTGACTCGAGAGAGTTCGTCTCGCTTGAAGTAGATCTGAGGTATACAGAAGCAGGCGGTGAAGCCACGCTTGATCCGGCGGAAGTCGTCTCGCTTGAAGTAGACATGATTTATAGGGAGGTATAAATGTATTAAAGTTTAAAGCATCGCTTGGCAAGCGAGCAGCTGCAGTCTTGCCTCGCTAGCCCTTATGCAGCTCCACACGGAGTTGATCACTGTTGATGTCGTTGCTGGCGACTCTTTCGCGTTTACACAGACGCAGATTCAGATTCACGAGATCCAGTCTGATTACGCTGATATTGAGCGTGTTTGCTTAAGCTCGCTGCCAAGGGAACATTCAAGTTTCTCCAGCATGAGCCACGACCACTGACCACTCGCTGTAAACACGACGGCGATGACTGCAACCCGCAAGCTTGCGTCAAGTTACGTGCTTCACTGCTACTAGCTAAGTCTAGCTTGCTGTAATCTCTCGTGACGGCCCCTGCTCCCAGGCTTAGCACGCCCGCTATACGACCGCGTATTCACCTCTTTGCTTAGACATGACCATCGTGCTTGTCGCAAATCCCACCTTCACCTTGTATGCTCCCTAGATCTTGGCACAGCCTATAAAGCATGGCTCCTCTGCTGCTCTTGCAAAGCATCTTCAAGTTGCAATAGCCATGGTTCTTTGGTACTACGACCCTTCCAAGACACTCTGCTACGTTGGTCTCGTTGCCTTTGCCATCGCGACAGCATACCATGTGGTCATGATTTGCAAACATAAAAGCCTCTACTTCATCCCATTCATCATCGGTGGCGTATCACAGGTCGGAGGCTACGGTGCTCGCATCGCTTCAGCAGATGACAAGGAAGCCATTGGTGCGTACATTGGCCAATCACTGCTTCTCCTCCTACCGCCTATCTTCTATGCCGCCTCCATCTACATGGTTCTCAAGAAGCTCATTGTCCACGAGCGTGCGGAGCAATACAGCATGATGAAGGTCAAGAACATGACCAAGATCTTTGTGACCTTTGACTGCATCTCACTCTTTGTACAATCATCTGGTGGTGGTCTGCAAGCCACATCTGGGGACATCTCCAAGTATGGGCAGTGGGTCGTGGTTGCCGGTCTCGTCGTGCAGGTTTTTGCCTTTGGTTACTACATGTTGGTTGCTGTCCGCTTTCAAATTCACATTCGCAAGGCCTCAGAGACGGGCATCTACCATGGTCGAACAATGAACCTTGGCGCTGGCTTGTTCAACTTCATTAGGCTTGCACATGTGGAGCGCATCTTGGCTGCCTTGCACATTTCCAGTGCTCTTATCATGGTGCGAAGTATCTACAGACTGGCAGAGTACATCGAAGGCCGTGAGGGATGGCTCGCCACACATGAGTGGACCTTTTACATCTTTGACACGCTCACCATGTTCCTGGTCATGGTCGTGCTTGCCGCCATTTACCCACCACGGGAGCTGGAGAAGTCTGCGAGTCAAGATGGCGGTGCAACCATGATGCAAACGCGCTCTTCTAGCCCACTGCAAAAGGCTGAGATGGCCTAGCTGTTGTCAGTATGAGACGTCCATAGAATCAATTCAGGCCATGGCCGCTTGCTGTAAAGACGCGACCATTTCAGACTGCACAACGACGCGTAGACCCCAAACAAACACTCCCGAGCTGGGAATGCAACGCGTCGCATCGTTGAGTAATGTTCGTTTCTATCTACAGGGATTGCCCTGTCGGCCAGATAATCTGACCATTGATGAACTCATTCTGAAATGGCGGGGACAGTATAATGTCCTCGAAGACCGCCACGGCTACATACAGTGGCTCTTCCCATTACGGCAACAAGGCGTCAATCCATATGCATCTGCTCTCTTACAGCAGGAAGTTGACATACTCAGCACATCACGAGAAGCGCAATGCAGAATGCTGAGTGCGCTGGATATGATGCTAGACTTTTACGGTATGCGGTGGCAAGACCAGAAGCTGCGACAGCTGGGTCGAACAAGCAGCTACAAGGTACGCTACTGCAATCTCATGAATCACACGCACAACTTTCTTCGCATCTCGCGCATCCTGCAGTCTCTGTGTCTCTTCGGGCTGAGCAGCTACACGACACCCATCGTGCTGTACCTGTTGAGTGAAGTGTGTGCCAAGGAACTGGGGAGTCCCGGACTGTTTCGCAGCTTGAAGACTTTTTGGATCGAGTGCCTGCCAAAGGAGGATCAAGCACTCATGCGTCTGCTCGCAAAACGCGTCTCCCAGGGCGACTTGTTGCTGACACCGACCATCTATGTCGACATGTTGCACAAATTGCAAGCACGTCGTCACTCTGCAACATCTGCAGGCTCCGCTTGACGACTTCGCATCACAGCCGAGTCTGAGAAGGCACCAGGATAATCATCCATCTGTACAGACTGCGCTTGCGCGCCTGCGTAGTGCGCAATCGCCTCTTTCGTCTCATCTGACTGAGGACCAAGATCAGCAGCATCCATTGGCGCGCTTCCTGTTGGCATGTCATCGAGTGGACCATTTGTGAAGACCACGCCATTTGGCATGACTGTGCGCATGTCTTCCGTGAGCCACGGAATGGGGACTAGCAGCGAGGTTTCGGCTGGTTCAGGCTGGGCCTCCTCTTGTGTAAAGTCGAGCGTCGTCGACGTCACCTGATGTCAGTAGCGTCCTTGTACAAGTAGACATTAGCATAAAGCAATTGCATACCGAAAGAACCTTGACGAGCGCACGAACATACTTGTCCACATCTGTGTACCAGCGATGCGGATCGACCAGAAGCTCTGCCAGTCGCTGAATTGTATGCGGCGGCGCTGGGTACGCATTGATTTGCTCTGCCAAGGAGACTGCATCGATGGATGACGGCCAGCTTGCGAGCACCTGTGTCAGACGCGCTTCAATGAGCCGCTGAGCTTCCTGCCAGTCTTCCGGCGCCTGTCCAAGCGCGGCCCGGCTCAGAACATGCTCCTGGCCGAGGGGCTCTATGCGCGACATGGCGACTGTGGGAGTTGATGTCCTCAAATTTGGCGACGACATTTCATCAGCTCATTCAGAGACGACGCGTCCATTTGGAGTGATCAATGAAGGAAGCATTCAAGCCGACGTGGTTTGCGCAGCTCTACTACAGCAGATGGAGGACACTGCAGCTACCCTGGCGAAAGAGCTTCTTTCGAGGGTTTGACCTCGATGGCAACAAGTACTTTGAGTCGCATAATCCACTCAACCCGGCCAAGTTTAGGCGGACCGTCAAGTATGTGCATGACGGACACTATACAGACAACAATGTGACGCCGCAGTGGATGTCCTGGCTACGGCATACGAAAAAGGATGCACCGACGCTCGATGAGCTGTATGCTGAGGTGGCACGGATCCACTCAACCCGTCAAAACGCCCAGCTCGTGCATCAGCGATGGGAAGATGAGAAGCAGAGGTTGGCAGCACCTCAGCAGGATGCTGAAACAAAGAATGTCTCATCAGACTACTTGGAAGCGCCCGGTACGCGTGATGAGAAGGGCGAATGGCAACCCGAGGCCTGGGTCTCAAAACCAGTCAAACGCTGAGTTGTCAATATTTGCCTGCGATATGGACGACCTCTATGTCCTGTTCTTGCTCCCATCTGCATCAATCCTGCACAACGCACGGCTGCAATATGGTTGCTCGTGCACGAAAGCTGAGGCTCTCCAAGGTCAAAGCAAAAGAGAATGAACTTGCGCTCGGTCTGCTGCACATTGCACTGTCCTCTGCTTTGCTCACCCTGCTGCGTCGATGGCTCTAGTTAAGGCTAGCGGGCTCCTTGGTCTTTCCCTCCGCGATGCCTCTCATCAAGTCGGATCGTAAGCATAGACAATACGGTGGCAAGCGCTAATCCCAGTGGCCAATACAGTCATCATCCTTGGCGGCATTTACCAAGTCTATGCAGCCGTCTGGGCAATCTTCTACCCTCGCGCCTTTTGCACTTTCATCACAAAGGTTCTAGAGCCCCTTGTGGCGCCGATACCGATACTTCAAATCACCAACATCATTGTGGGTACTGTCGTCGTGTCGGCTGAGATCTTGTCTACTTTCAAGCCTCTCAACCGCTTCATCCTGCTCAAGGTCATCTTCTATACGGCAGCAGGCGTGCCGGCCTTTCTGTTGCTCAACACTGTCAATGCAGCCGCGATCTTATGGTACGGAGCGATGCTATTGGCCTGGGGATACTGGGACGGGGAAGCGAGAATAGATGTCAAGATTCAAGCATGATTGTACAAACCGCATTATCATACAGTACCGCGTTTCGCCTTGACCACTTCCTTAGCCAGTTGAACGCGAATATTGAGCCTACCTTCGAGCTCGTTTGCATCGCCATAATCTACCGCGGCACGCAGGTGCCCGTAGCAGTCGTCCAGTTGCTTCTTGCAAATGGCATCCTCCAACGGAAGTGCCTCCCAGTACATGCAGCAAGCGTATTCATACTCGCCAAACGCCAACGCCCATACTTCCTCTGTACCGCTCTTCTTGCGTGCAAGAACATCTTGCTCCAGTATCGTGCCAGCCTCATTTGGTCTGCCAAGGTTACGCAACACAACAGCTTGCATGAGCTTGCTGCACAACACATCATCGTCATCCATGTCTGGTGCAGGCGTTACCTGCGTCCACCTTTCTAGCGCGGCAGGCGACATACGGCGATAGCCATTGTAGATGTATATGAGCTCCATGATGGGATTCGGACCAGCAAACTCAGCCAAGCCAGCGTCAGGTGTTGCTTTGCGTCGCGCAGACCATTTCCGTATGCGCCGCTCAATCAATGCCTCAATGGGCACGCGTTTAACGCCGCCAAACATCTTGGCTTTTGTGAGAAACATGGCAGGGACAGTTTCGAGGAGGGCAGAGGCAGAGGCTAGGGAGGCAGCGTCGCCATTGGCTCGAGCGTCTTGCAATAGACAGCAGGCTGCAAAGTAGGTGTAGAGCGCATGCGACCAAGTATTTTGATCTCTTACGCGAATCAAATAGTCGGCAGCCTCCTTGTAGCGATGATCAAACGCAGCATTCAACGCATACTCAAACAGCATGAGCGCTTCAATCTGCTGGAGTTGTGGTTTTTCCCCTTGAAAGCCTCGATCTAGCACCTGTAGTGCCTCATTCAGCTTGCGCTCCATTGATTTGAGCTTTGCGTCATGTAGTACCCATAGCTTGCCTTTTGGATAAAATGCATTGACTTGTTGCAATGTGTTGTTGGCTCGCTCTATCGGCCATCCATCTGGTCCATCTTCAGTGCTGTATATATCACAAAGCTGTACAGCGCCACCATAGTATTGTACAAGGCTAGCAAAGGCGGCTGCGCCGTGAAGAGATTGAGGCTTGGAAGCGGCAAGCCAAAGGAATTTGAGAGCGTTTTGGCGATTGCCATGCATGCCAAGAACATTGAGCACTTTGGCTAGTTTGGGTGGCAGAAGTGAGATGATGAGTGTCAGCAAGCCATAGCAAAGGAGCGTTCCTGACTGAATTGCCTCATCAACAAGCGGCACTGTAGGGTCTTCGTGCTCTTCTGTTGACGTTTGACTGTGCTTAGCTAGGATTTTGTCGCCATGCTGCTTCCAGATCTTGTCAAAGACTGCATATGCACGCTTGATCTTGAGCACCGATTTGAGCGAGTTCATGATTGTTTCGCCGGCAAAGCCAGTGATGGCGTGCATCAACATGCATTCCCCAAGGACAATCTCATACTCGAGACCAGCAGGGTATGTGCTTGTTGTGAGTCTGTACTTTTGCGCTGTTCGAGCGCCCTTGTCTAGCGCAAGCTCTGCTGCTTCAAACTGTGTGCCAGCCTGCTTGAGTACCTCTGGCTCAAAGCCAAGGACTCCTTGAATGAAGGTTACAACTGCTTCTCCAACTAGATGGAATGACGAGCTGCCAGACTGGAAAATGACGCGCGCTTCAGGGATGCGGTCATCGAGAACAAGATCAAGTCCTTTGAGGACTTGGATAAGGGCGTCGCTATCGACTGCGCCAAGATTGACAGCTTCTTTCTTGCTACCAAATAGAAAAGACATTAAAAGAATGGAGCGACAGGCCAGATGCGCCCTGAGCTTAAAGCTTGAGCTGATATAAAGCTTGTTTTGTGTCGCGTTGCACAGTGAAACGCGGCGTCGAATTGGCGACAGCAGATGGACTTCAACCAACCGCTTCAAGCCAGATGCTGCTGGTTGTGACTATTGCTGGTGGAGCCGGTGCACGCAAGCATCTCCTTGCAAAGCAGCTGAGTGACTTGCTACAGTCTCGCTACTCTACCATTAGCACGGCCATTCTCTCGCTTGAAGACTTTAAAAAGCATGATGTCGAAGAAGTAGAAGAGCCTTCAGGCCTTTCTCTAGCTGCTGTCATTGAGAAGATTGACGCCTATGCAGCTCAATCTGTCAGCTCTGCAAGCCTTGACCTTCAGGTGCTGTTTGTGGAGGGCGTCTATGCCATGCTGCCAGAGCTGCGAGAGAAGAGCGATTTACGCATCTTTATCGATACTGATGCAGATACAAGACTGTCCAACACTGTTCTCGATAAGAGCGATGCAGGTATACCGCTAGATCAAATCCTGACGAGCTGGATCAATAAGGTCAAGCCAAGCTTTGACAAGTACGTCAATGAGACTAAAAATCATGCAGATGTCATTCTGCCGCGCGGTATCTGTAATGAAGGTGGAGTAGCGACGATCGCTACATACTTGCTGGATGCAGTAGCGAGCAGACTCGATGGCACCTCGGACCTCTCGGCGTCCCAAATGTTGGTGTCGCGTGCTGGCATGAGAAGTCTGCGCGACTCGGACAATATCTACTACGATTCATCCTAAGCTCTGTTTTACATCAGTTGTCATGCATTAATCAGCATGATGGTTCCAAACATGGCACGAGTCCAGATTGCTGAATTGCATAGCCTTTGGTTGTTGGCGCCCTTTTGCTGACGACAGCGTTAAAATGGTGCAAGGGAGAGCCGGGTCACTTTGCGAAGTAGATTCTCTTCAGGCTGCGCTATCGCCATCAAGATCGCTGACGCATGCCAGGCTATTGACACCGAGTCCTTACAGCTCGAGATCTGGTAGCAGTGCATGAGCGGAAGCGATGAAGAGCACAAATGTGGCGAGTAGCTTGCGATTCACATATGGATATGTATGTCGGCCATACTCAAGCAGCTACGATATACGAATATTGCGAAAAGGCTACAGATTCGAGGAACATCAGTGACAAGCCATGGACTTGCTGCCGATGCTTGCTGGATCAGTGTTGAAGAAGTAGTGGCCAAGACCTGCGCCAATGACGACGGCTGCCATGACATAGACATTGAATGTCTGCTTATTAGCATTATAGCTGGCTGTGCTGGAACTCACCATGAAAACGAGCATGAGGATATAAGAGACAGCCACTTGAAACGCATACAAGAATGCCTTGATCATCTGGGATTGCCTGCTGTTAGCTTGACGGACGTGAAGCAGGGACTGACCTGATTGCGCGCGGCGTACGATTTGTTGCTCGTTCTGACGATACAGTACCTGCTTGAGAACTGTCGATGTCAATGGCGCCGATGCCTGCTTCATAGCGACGGATTCGTTCGCGAATAAACTCAAAGAGCATAGCAAAGAGGATGATGATGATGCAGCTCTGTAGAAGTGACCAGACGCCAGTGATGTGCCACTTCTCAGTAAGAATGCAGAGGTTTTTGATGTCTGCGTTGAGGTACATCTGGAGTCAGCGCGGTGCAGAGTATAGCACTAGCTTGCATTCATGGAGCACGCGGCTGCGCCCATATCGCCGTGTCCCATGTGTCCATGGTCCATTTTACTGTGGTCCATCATTGTGTGGTCCATTCACGAAGGCCTTGAGAGCGGAGAGAGCAGATATAGGAGCAAGCAAGTTGAAGCGAGTAGAGCAGAGCAGAGCGTGGTGTGGTCAGGAGGTTGAGCGTTGCAGCCAAATTGGGCAAAGTCGCGCAAGTTGGAGCTGACTACTGAGCGAGTACTGGCAAGGACTCAAGGAGTATAGAACTGACGATGGCTGAAGCTGCGAATCTTGCTGAACAGTGCTATACACAGCTGGCTGCCAACTCTGACAATCTGGCCGAGTGCTATGACTCTTTCCTCCGTGCACTCTCTGCCCGTGTGGAGCTTGTGCGTCGAATGCTGAAACAAATTGCTGCTGACTAGCTATAGGTTGCAGAGCAGTGCTATGCTGCTGCGAGGTATGACCAGCAAGAAGCTATGAAGAAGGCACAGACTGCCGAGGAACAGGCCCAGCAGCTCGAGCGTATGATGGCACACTGTAGGGAATTGCAGGCTGAATTTGCAGACCTGGAGGCTGTGTCTGATGCGATGCAAGTAACTTGTTATACATGTGACCTTGCTAACAAATCTAGCAAGATGCTGAATCGCCGTGTCGATGCTGTCGCTGGCTGTCTCGCTGGCTGATGAGTTGTGACTGCGACTTGTTCTATTCCTGGCTGTATTTCAGGGTTAGGGTCGATCTGGCTTCGAAATTGGCAACGAGAAATACAAAGAAGAGAAGAGCATCTATCAGCATCTATCTACGCAGTATTCACTGTATTCACAGTCACTCTCATTTAATGAAGGCAGCAGCACTCGCACTCGCACTCTTTTCCCTCCCAGCCGCCATCTGGGCCCAGCAGGCACCGCCTCCAGCCTGTCTCCTCTCCTGTGCCATCGCATCGCCCTGCACATCACCGGGCGACCTGTCCTGCCAGTGCACAACCCACGGTGCCATCATCCAGCAGTGCATCCAGCAGCAGTGCCCAGATATACAGGCCGCATTGACCTTCTTCAAGGGCCAGTGCTCCGCTTCAGGAAACACCCTCGCCGTCGCCACACCTTCTTCATCTGCGGCCTCGCGTTCCACGTCAGTCACTCCCCCAGCGAGCAGTACTCCCATCCCCATCACTTCCACGTCCTCCGCTTCCTCCCCTTCACTCTCCTCCACGTCCTCTTCTGCCCGCTCATCCTCCCTTGCTAGCACAAGACTGACCTCGTCCAGATCTCAAAACCAGGCTGCACCAAGTGGATCCACAACGCGACAGGGTAACAGCAACATCTCGGCGCAGGCTACGACTACGACAACGCGTCCAATGACCACAGGCTCGCAGGCATCCTCTGCATCGGCTTCACGCACTGCAACCAGCGGCGCGTCCGTGGCCGGCTCCAGCACAATGGGCCTCGCAGTCGTTGCTCTTTTCGCATTCTGCTACATGTTCTAAGCTGCCCACAACCAGCAGCATGACGGTCATACACCTGCTGCGCTTGGTGTTTCTCTTCATCCCTTCAACGTCACTGGCTTGGCAATCTGTGCCGTAGATTCGGCCAATCCCTAATGTAGTCATTCGTTATTATCGTGCTATCCAATCCTGACGCATCTTGCTATCTTCGTATTGCCTCACGGACACGCTCCTCGTCCTCAGACATGCCCGATGCAAGCTGCGCCGTATCCACACCGCGCTGCCGTAGCCCTTCGCGACGCAAGTCAACACTGCCGCCATCCAATCGTCGCTTCTCAGCCACATTCATCTTGGCAGCGTGGATCGAACTGCGCGTATATGCAAAGACAATGCAGGCCTATGGTCAGTATTGGTGTTCGAGGTCGCGTTTTGGGTGTATTACCATGGTGAAGGCTGCGATAGGTGCCGTCAGTGTGCGTGCATTGAACTTGGCCATAGCAAGAGACGCTGCTGCTGCTGTTGATGATGATGATTCTTGCAGCAATGGATCCTCAACTAGGTTTTGTATAAAAGTGTCGCGCAAACACAGCGTGTCGTCATGTGCAAGCCCACGATTCAACGATCAAGTGAACAGTGCCTGGTAATCATTGCTACAGCTCTCTTCTCATCAATTATCACTGGCGAGCATCTTTTTAGTATCGAGCCACTCATCATCCAGCCTATGCGGACAGCACCCGCCATGATAAGGGCGTGACCAGGCACTCCAGACCTGCGATCAAAATCGACAGAATCGAGTTGGTATACATGGTCTGTAACGACTGAGTTGAGGGCGACAAGGCTAAGAAGGCCACAACTTCGGCACAACTGAAGCTTCCTGCGTCATTCTCGCTAGAGACGAGCGCTACTTATGCAACGGAAACGATTGCTGCCGAAATGATTGATGCGACCTCCATTCATCTTCGCTGATCGCTGAAATGCTCTTTAAGCTACAACAAGGTCACTGTTCACTCGCCAGCGCACAAGAGAGCGCAATTGTACTGCCGGCAATGGCCAGTGACGCCATGTAAGGCGAATTGATCACGCTCAATGTCCGGTTTGGTCACTCATTGATTGTATCACTGCAGCTTTTCAGCATCATACCGTGCAGTAGCTATCAAGACAAGAGAAATTGATGGTGTATCAGCAAGGGTCGGGCTGACTCACACAGCACTGCGGTTTCTTGCAGTAATGTACAATTTAGCAATCAAGGCTATGAGCGGCGTCTACCCTTGGTTAATTGTGCCGGATACCTGGAATCGAATTGGTGTTTGACCTAGGGGTGCATGACATGGCTATAGAGATAGACTAGCGTGGTTGGTCTGATGGGAGAGGCCCCAAGTGGATTATTGCTTCTTTGTGCCGCGATGACGATGCCCCTGAAATTTGTCGATAGCGGAGCATGAGAACAAGACTGCTGTCCTTGGAGTCCATGCACAACGACACGACGACTGATTGCTTGCTTGTAGCTATGATTTCTCATTAACTGGAGATTCGTTCAAAGGCAGGATGGATGAGCAGCTTTGATTCGCTCGCATGAATACTCCATACCATAGTTTCCCTTGCATGCATATTTACAGACAAGCGTTTCTCACCCTAGCCCCAACTATGTTCCAGTGCATCTGAAGCACCATCCACATCAAGACTATTGCACCGATCAAGTCTGAAAACGGCGATCTAGACCATAGACAACTCCATAGCTGGCGGCTGCAGCAATCGCGCCAACAGCTAGAGTCTGCACAGCAGACAAGGAGGCAGGCTTATGCTTTCGGCCAACCGAGAAGCTTTTGATGTAACCGAACAAGACCAATACTGCGCTAGTGAGCAATGCAGATATCATCAGACCTTTTGTCCTAGGATTCTCCACAAAGAAATATGGCAGCAAGGGAATAATACCGCCGAGTAGGTAGGCGAAACCAATAGCCAGAGCAGATTGCCACACTCTGTTTGTGTCTGGTTTACTCAGGCCAAGCTCAAATTGCAGCATAAACTCAACCCATTGATCAGGGTTCTTTGCTAGTTCTTCAACGAAAGGCGTGGCAGTATCCTTTGTCAGACCATAAGGCTCCAGAATGTCGTAGATCTCTTGTTTCTCTTCGGTAGGGCAAGTGACAACCTCGTGCTGCTCTCGCTGTCGTTCAAACTTGTAGTGCTCCATCTCACTTTGCGCAGCAAGATATCCACCAAGGCCCATGGAAAGTGCTCCAGAAACCAGCTCAGCAAGACCACCAAGGATGATAATGTCACGTTTCCCAGTGGACGACAAACCAGCAGTCAATGCGAATGGGACAGTGAGGCCATCTGCATGCCAATGATTATATCAGAAACCAATCGAGGGTAGCTGAAGTGTCTTTCGACATGCGGCCGGGCCTCGAGGTCGATAGCATTAGACTCGTCAGACTCGGGGTGAACCTGCGAAGCGTCAGTGGTGTCTGTCTGGTCACCTTGCCCCAAAGCTTGTTGACTACGCTGTCGTGACATTTCGATTGCTTGGCTTGACCGGATTGCCGACGAAAGTTGTCATATATACTCGGTTCAAGCGGCTGCGTAGGTAATGTACCAGTGAGGGAAGTCTCGTCACTTCCGAGTGCCAAGCAATTGACCCTACGAGGTTGCTCGCTCCATGACAACTGGATGCAGCGCCCTCCTTGAACATTCTGCTGGCAGCAGCTTCTCTACATGAGCAATCTATTCTCTTTCTTTCGCTAGAGCTGCTGTTGAGCGCATCTGAGCCTCAAGAGTCAAGACTGGGAGCTATAGCGAGATGCAGCTCGTCCAGACTGTCCAGTGTCCAGTGCCTGTTGTCCGAGGTCGTCTACACTTGTCCCATTTGACACTTCTCAGCCAATCGGCTGGCGGTAGTTTGCCAAGACAATCATGAGCGGTTGCAGGGAGGAAGGAACCTCCCGCTGATGTTTGTGCAGTGAGCATCCAAAGCAGACATGTGATGATGTGAAAGACACAAGCAGCAGCACTCTACAATGCGTAGCCTACTGCAGCGTAGGCCTTCTACAGCATCTTCCCAGTGAAGCTGACGACTTGCCAAAATCAAAGGATATTCACACCACCGGCTCAGGCCCGGCTCCCACCACCTCACGCACTTGACCTAGCCTCTACAGCTACAGCAGATCTCTAATCAAGACATGAACAGTGTCATCATTCTTTGCTGCCCTGAATGCACCGCCAGTCTGACCAGACAAACGCGCCTCCCAGCCTGTGCGCACGCATCATAATGCACCAGAGCCGTTTTCGGAGACTGTACTCCCTGGACAACATCATCGGAGGCAATCCAGCTGTCGCGCATATCTGTCTTGTCTTCTGGAGTCTTTGTCGTCTACCTCCACCTTCACACTGAATCGCCAGCTCCTTGCGAGGTCCGCTGCAAGAGCCATCACAATGGCCGATCACGGCTTGACCATTGTAACTCACAGCGCCAGTTGAAAGCACTGGGTACACCTCGGCAGAATCGAAGTCGACAGCTATGGCTCCCACGCTATCACCTCGGTGGATGCTCAGGTGACCGCTATCTGGGAGACGAACCCACGCAATGGCGTTGTCTTGCGCGAAACTTACGTTGAGCCTGCCACCGTGGAAGTCAGCAAAGGTGTGAATCTTGATCCAGGTGTGTCCTCAGGAGACGACCTCATGTTGGGTGCCAGAGTCTTTGAGTCCAAGAGGAAGACATTGGTCAACAATTTGACCACAATCTTCGGCAAAAAGAACTACCAAGGCATGGTACAAGCGGAAGAATCTCAGAAGCGGGGTCTACCGCATTGCCACACACTCCTGTTTCTTGGTCAGGACATTCGGTTTGATGACCCGTACACCATTGATGAGTTCATCTCATCAGAAATACCTGACCCATCCTGCAGCTACCATGACAGACGACAGACTTCTTGAAATAGTGTCCCGGTGCATGGTTCATGGACCCTGCGGTGACTTGAAAACACATGCTCCGTGCATGCAGCGCGACAAACATGGTAGACTGACTTGCAGCAAGGGATATCCAAAGCCATTCTCGGAGAGTACCGCAATACTCGGCGATGGCTATCCACACTACCGCCGTCGCGACGATGGTCGCTATATTGTGAAGACAATGAGAGGTGTCTCTCATAAGCTGTCGAATCAATGGATTGTGCCATACTGCCCATGGTTGCTCCTGACGTATAACCGCAACCTCAATGCCGAAGTGTGTGGCTCTGCGCTTGTATGCAAGTACATTCACAAGTACATCTACAAGGGCGCCGATCGAGCCACATTGGAAAATAGACTTTTCCAAAGTGTATGAGCTGGCTCTCTATGTGCAAGGGCTGTATGTTGGACCGTGGCATGCCGCCTGCCGTATTTTGGAGTTTCCGATACACTATGGCTATCCATCTGTTGAACAACCCACGTTACATCTGGAGAACGAGCAACCCATCAGTTTCCCGGACAACGTCACGCGCGAGCAACTCGAAGAGATAGTAGCGACGAAGCGGACAAGATTGCTGGCCTTCTTTGACTACAATGCTCAGCATAAGGATGCGAGACATCTGTTGTACCATGAGTTTCCCCAACATTTCGTTCGGGATGACAAACAAAAACCTTCAAGATGGCAGAAGAGAAAACAGGGCCGCCCCGTCTCACGCTTGGTGCACATCCCGTTCGGCGCCGGTGAACCATACTATTTGCGTTTGTTGCTGACGAAAGTGAGAGGGCCAACAGCGTATGTGGATTTACGCACATACGATGGAGTTATCTACGGCACTTTCAGAGAGGCATGTCTGGCACGTGGCCTTCTGGACTCTGAAGAAGAACTAATGCATGCCTTCGAGGAGGCGAAAACGTGGGCGACTGGCAGGAAGATGCGATCAAGTTTCATCACAGCACTATTGCATAACGAGATGCCGCATCCTCTTGCTATTTGGGAACGATTCAAGGAAGATCTATGTAACGATCTGCCTCGGTATATGCAGCGGCACATTGTCTATCCTGAAAGTCTTGAGGACCCGCACCTGGATTATGGATTGTAGAACTATCTGATCTCCAAAGAATTGCAACAAAACGAAGAGACCTTCGACCGACTCAACAATGCAAAGCCACAGATCTACTCGCTTCTCGCATTGAGGAAAATCGGATGTCAAGGTATTCTCCATTGAAGAACAGGCGGAACTAGATCTGCAGCCTGCAATGTGCGCTGGATGGGCAAAATGGCTCTGCATGGAGATGGCTATGGCTATGGCTATCGACTTGCGTGTGTGTGGTGTCGTGAGGAAGTAAAAGTGCGCGTCGAAAGGTCTTTGTACATATCGTAGCCACGCGTGAGAAGAGACGACAAGACGACATAGAGCTAGGGTCCATGCACAACCTCGCTCGAAACTAGCGACCAACTTAGGTAGTTAACAGGTCAGCAGACCCATAGTCAAGAACCTTGCAGATCAGACAGACATCGCTGCGAGCCTCAGTTGCCAGACGTACATCCCAAAGCTACAGAGCAAGGTATGTGTAATGAAGACGGAGACTTGATCTCCTCATTCGGTAGCTCACTATCCTGCCTGCTTGTTCTCGGTCCCAATATTTCACTTTGAAACAACGGCTTCATTCACAATAACCCAGAGCTCTTTTCATCTCGCTCCTCACCACGTTCAAGCTGTCCATGTGGTTCGACCAAGACGCTACGCCGCCACCGTATTGGGACAGTAACGTTTCCCTGATTGCAAGGGCCAGAAGGCATCAAGCGCGGTCCCCAACGCATGTGTCAAAGCACGAGCTCCATTGGGTACGCAAGGTCCGGCGAAGCAGACACAGGCCTCCGGGAACCCATTCCAGGTACTTGTCCAGCACGCACGGCCAAGGCAGACCGCAGGCTGCTTGAAATTGTAGATGACTGCCGATCTTTGTAAAGATTCAGCAGCCGGTAGTAACTCTGCTTCCACCACTTGTTCTGCCCTTGACACCCTGGCGATCTGTGAGAACATTCAAATCGTGGATTTCGTGAGCAAATGCCTACAGTTCGACAGAAGTTTGCCTTGTCTATAGCACAAGAACTTTCAACCTCTGTCAGCAGATCTGACGCAATGTAGATATGAACTGTTTGAAACATTGAAAGGCGCCTCCTTTAATTGAAGAGTATACTTGAAATTCAGACAGCGTCGTGCAAGTAGAGAGTGCCAAAGATAATAGTACACTCCGCGGTTCCAAAAGAGATGCCCAATATGCTTTCCTTATCGGTCATCAAGCCCAGAATAGATATATCGGGTATTGCATTGTACGCCGCGGTGCCAAAGATGCCCAAGATGCTTTGAATAGTGCGCAATGGTGTTTTTATGCTGAATATGTGTATGCAGCGCCGTCTGCATTATCGCCATGTTGACTGTACATCCTGTTCAATGCCAGACTGCTGCGTTCCCCACAAAAGCTCGCCGTTTGTCTTGACTGTGCAAAGATCGCTGTCGTTGCAAGCTGCGACTGCTGTATCCACGGAGCCGCACAGAGATTTGTAGTTCGCCATGTCGATAAGAGCCTAGACTTGATAGCAGTTTGCTTCCTCGCCTTGTAGCAGAGAGCGGGCCTTGCTCACTTCCTCATCCCTGCCCAGGCTGCTCTGCCGCTTCCATTGAGTCAATTTGAGTGTGTTGGTTGCAGTTCAATCTGTAAAGTGAAGTCTGCTCGCTCGACTCATCACCAAACAAACCATACTGACGATGGAAGGCCTTCATCGTCACTCTCTATGGCCCAAGCCAGCAGACGCCCACTGACTCAATGTTCACCGCCGCACAAATCTGTTCAAAGATGTCAAGGCCATCAACGAAGGTTTGAAATATCTGGAGGACTCGTCCCCGTGCGTCTCATATGCGGATACGTTGATATACCGCCAGCTATACTTCGCTCCGTGATGCCGTGTCGGTCAGAAACTCAAGGATACGGTTGCGGTAGGCCTGCAACAAGAAACGGCTGAAGGAGCGCTATGGATGAGCAAAGTTATGGTCGCAGGTCCGGCGGTGCAGCAGGCATACACGCAAGAAGCCATGTAGGTTGATGCAAGCAAGCACAAAGACTCTTCATTGCCAAAATCAGCATGCAGGCTCATCACTTGATTATTCTGGTGTCCTTGCCGACTCTAGTCTCAGGTGCGAGCCATGCCCGTCAACAACAGCATCCTCCAAGGGTGACTTCTCTTGCGTTTGACCATTCTTCAGCATCGAAAGCACAAACACTGAGCCGGGTCCTGATTGCAGTCGTGTCTCGAGTCGATCTGCTCCATCTGTGGTTCCGTCAAGATGTTCTTCTACAATCAGAGAGAGGCGAGTCGTTCAAGCAGATGCGGCCTACATCCTTTGCAATGCACCGACAATCTTGCTTCAGCATCTCAAGCCACGGTCTCTACGCTCTTGAGAATTCGCCGTGTTGACGCTCTGCTTCATGCCGATTAAGCAGCTACACCGTCGATGACAGACCACGTTTGATGCTGCAGCACATGACTGTCAGGGCCTGGACACAAAACTACAAGACTCCACCACAATCTGCAGCCATGAGCACACAAGTCATCGTCTAGCGTTCGTAGCAGACTTACCAAAAGCCAACAATGCCACCTTTCTCTATGATCTTCAATTGACCTTGCATCGTCTGTTGACTGCGCTTGGACTAGTATTGAACCACACCCGCAAACCTGTCTCGATCATCAACGACTGGTGGACGATGATGTCTAGAAGGTGCCTTGAAGAGCTCTTGTTTGCTCTAACTCCGCCTAAGGCGCTACATCAAATGTGGTGCAAGGGTGAGGGCGGGAGTACTCCAAGAAGATGATTCCCACTTCCTCCCTGCAGAGAAACACAGTGCTAGACGGATAACAAGAATCACACAAAATAGCCTGTCAACTTGGGCGAAGGATCCCATAATTCCTGTTGGTTGCGGAGATTTGAGATTGAATTAAGGTGAGTCTGGTGAGAGAGGTAGAGATGGCCGCCACTGCGCACCAGATGCCAAATTGCCCTCCACCATGCCAAACTTTCTGGTGCGCGGTTTAGGAGGACTCGAGCTGAGGAAAGCGCGGGTGAGGAACGCGCATCAGACTGACTCTGACTGAGGAAAGTGTAGATCGAGGCCACCACAAAGCAAGCATCAGTGATCTTGTCAGCAAGTTGACAGCAACCGTCGCTCTTTCCTCAATGCCCCGAGCTCGCCGGAACAGCAGTGAAGAGGAAGCTTTCAAGGCCGACCGTCGCGAGAGGAACAAGCTCTCAAAACGAAGAGCAAAGGCCGCAAAGCTTGCATTACAAGCTGCCGCAGCATCGAGCGCAAAACCAATCGCCGTCGCAGACCCATCAGGATTCGCTCCTGACGCTCCGCTTGTGCAGACATCTAGTACCACTCAGGTCGCGCGTACTATCCCAATAAGAGCTTTGCTCAACTCGCCGAGCCCGCGAACGCTGAACACGCCTAGCCCGCGAACAGTTTCGAGCCTTGATCGAAACTTCTTTTCGCGAGCAACGCGTTGTCCATCTGTTGCTGCAAGCACTGTGGTCGGCTTGCGACCGGCTTCAGCACTGCTCTCCATTGCAACCCTGGTCCCGGCTCCTCAGCATGATGCAGCATCACCTCTGGTATAATCTCTTGATCATTCGTGCTTGTCTGACTCTAGATCCAAAGCAATTCTCTTCAAGCTTCGCCCGCGATTGACGCTGTAGGTCTTTCCTCTTCAACGGCAGAGCAGCAGCGCCATGATGAGAATGATCCTTCTGGTACTTCCACAGGCATACGGTCTTCACCCGTTGCGATTCCATCAATTGCGGAGGGTATCGTTATCAATGGACCTACTTCTGCGGCAACAAAAGCACTGCCGAATGGTCATATCAACGTCGAGACTGAAAGAAAGCACTCAGACGATCATGAGTCGTCTCATACCAATCATGATGCACAGCGGATAGCGAGGCTTGAGAGTGAACATGAACAGATGCAAGAACGGCTGGCCGGGATCTTATTTGAGCAAAAGCAGGAATACCAAGCTGAGATAGAGAGACTCGGGCGCCGCTTGTCAAGATCTTCTCATCTTCAGCTGGAAGGGATGGAAGCTAGATTGGAAGCACGATTTCAAGAACTTCAGTCACGGTCACTCGAAGAGTTCGAGGCGAAGCTGCTTGCTAGCAGTGGAGATGCTTATGCTTCTGCATCTAAGTCGATGCGGCATGCAACGAACAAGGATACTCATGCTCATGAGAATACACTTTCACAGCCGGCACTCACACGACTGACGGCGACAATGGAAGGTCTTATCGAAGAGCTCGCAAGCTACAAGTCCCATGTGCTAGTGCGCAGTGACTTCAGTACGAATCCTGAGAGTATTGCGAGCAACCAGTCTGATAAGGTCATTCATAAAGCGGAGTCGGCCCAAAGCTCATCAAAATCTCCTTCTGCTCTACGGCATCCGTTACGGAGCATATATCACCTCATATGGTATCTCTGGCACCACTGAACCCATACACGGAGCGATATGAGTCTACGGGTGTATTTAAACTTGCCTATTCCACGTTGATGGATGGGAAGGTCTCTGAAACATCCTCCTCCATCGAAAATGGGCCACGATACACTGGACTCAACGCAAACAGGTACTACACCCAGCAAGGATCAAGGTTTTTGGCCTGCATCATGCTGCGGTCCATTCTGTTGTCGGCAAAGGAGGGCGAAAAAAAATCGAAGATTGTGGCATTCTGCGAGCTTTGCAAGGAGCGTATCCCAAGATCGCAATGTGATGCGAAAGCACAGCATAGCCACTGGTTCATCAAACATGGCGCCGAGGAAGGAGCGCAAGGTCGCACATTGCGATGGATGGCTTACCTTTTGCGAGCGGCGGGAATGGACGGCAGCGGCCCGATGAGCTTGAATACCTTCGGCATAATGGATGAGGTTCCTACTTCAGCCAAGAACACGGATGCTGCAAAGTGGTCCAGGTGCCAAAACAACAGGGTTGAGTCTCTCCTCACATACACGAACATACACGAAAAGCTGTGAAGCAAGGACTACGAGCCACAAGAAGAAGGTGCCTATGAAGAGAAATGCGGCGGATGACGACACTGCAAGTCTGTCGAGGAAGGCTGTGAAAGTCGCAAATCAAGCAGCCTTGCCAAGCACGTTTCAAGTGGAGCCAAGTCTGATGCTTGTCATCTTCTCTTTTTTCTTCCCCCTCTCGGACGCGATCATGAGCCAGGCCAAGGAGACGCTCAACCCATTGGATGTGTTAGGCACTGTGGTCTGCGGCAATGTTGAAGACTTCTTGGCCCTTTATCTCCAATATGCCACCCGTATCAGGGAGGAATTGCAGAAACCAAAAGAGGGCCAGTCTCTTGGAAGTGCGTGGTGCGAGGATTATGCCGGATTTTGGCGCCGATTCGTTGCTTACGCATGCCTGATTTGTCAGAGCGATGCAATGGACGAGAGAGAAAAGGACTTGACCTGTTTGTTGCGCTTGGTGTCGCTCAACAAAGCGCACATTGCGAAGGAGACCCCGCATATTGGCAAGTTGGAGGAAAGGACCCTCAAAAGCGCCTATAACCTTTTCAAAGACGGCGGGCGGCGTACTTCAAGCTTGCACAGAGCCCTCATTGTCGAAGCTCCAGGTATTGAGGTACACTTGACAGAGATAGGTACACGTCTTATGCTAGCGGTCCTAATGGAGAACGGATCCAAGGAATGGCACGATACCGTAGGCATAAAGCTTCTACAGATGAGCACACCATCAGAGCCTTGCTCGAAAGCTTGTCTGTAAATGCCGCAATAAAAGCTCGCCGTCCGCGTTAGACTGTGCAACCTCACCTGTATTGCTGTACCCGTGGATGTCGCTGTCGTTGTAAGCAGTAGCTGCTACTGTACTTCCGTGCAAGCGGAAACAAGATCTGAAGACCATGTCGATGATAGCACAGACTTGTAGCAGTTCGCTTCTCACACATATAGCAGGTAGCATTTGCTCCTAGGCCATGCTCGGCCCCTTTCATCCTTTCTCTTTTCGCTTTGACGCTTCCATTGAGATGTGTGGTCGCTCAATCTGTGCAAGTCTCTCAGCGTCCACACGACTCATCTTCAACCATATTGACCGGGATACCTTCATCGTCACTCTCCATTCCGCAAGCCAGGAGACTGCAAATGCTGTCCATCAACTTTGAGCGTCAGCGATCGCTTGTCCGCCGCACATATCCAGATGTGTCAAGACCATCAAATACCTCAACATTGGGATGACTTGTCTGCGCGTCTCATATCTTACGTCGACATACCACCAGCTGTGTTACGCTCCACGATATTGTTATATGAATAAGAGACGCGATTGCCGTAGACCTGCAGCAAGACAACAACTCGGCACGGATGTGCGGCACCCGTTGTATGGAGGCGCTGTCATGGTCGCAAGCCAGACAATGCGCTGTCATGGTCGCAGGCCAGACATTGCATCGGGTAACCAAGCACAGAGACTCTTCCATTGCAGTTTTGAGTATACATTTGCCACATGTACCATGCTAGATCTCACCACCTTTGCCGATTGTAGTCTTGGGTGCGACTCGTGCGAGCGTTGCCCATTGACTTCAAGGGCGAATTCTCTTGCGTTCCATTTTTTATCGAAAGCCAAACACGCAGAAGATGGCCTCCCTGGATCACAGCGACAAGGGCTGAAGAGCGCTAATGACCATGGTCCTGGGTGTACTCATGCCTCGCCTGTCTGCTTCGTCTCTGATCTGATATTCTTTTGCAGCCAGACAAGCTGCGGCTGAACGACTCTTTGTTTCGAATGCCCGCGTCTTGCAACGGCACCAATACTCTCCTCAAGCCACGCTCTTTCACGTTCATGAGAGTTGTTGTGGAGAGGCTCTTTATCTCACTTGACCGCGACGTCAATGCCAGGCCTCGCTTGATGCTTTGCAGGCGCTCAGGCACAGTAGTCCATTCTCCAGGCTGCAGCATTCGACCACCGTGGCCTGCGCGCGTCCACGCCTACACAAATGTCTGCATCGACACCGCCAGCACATACTGCATCGACGCTCACACACACAACCTTCACGCCAACCCACACAACCACACCCACCGAAGCATGTCTTCCACTACACCTGCCTCTGTCACTGTCTCTCCAGCTCACGCTACCCCGGCATCTGGCTCTACTCCTCCATCTGGCATGACACTTGCCTCTCTATAGGAGGAATATCAATTGAGCTTCTGCAGAGACAAATCCTGATTGTGCAATGCCTGCATATCCTAACCTTGCATCAGGAATCAGCGCTTGCCTTCTTTCGCTCAAGCTGGCTTGGGCCTCGTTTGGCAATCTGCATTTATAACCAGCTGGACCTGATGCACGAAACCAGGCATGAGGCAATCAAACACTTCCTCGAAAGTTGTGTCTTGTTTTACCACTCGCTTTTTGACTTGGAGACCGGTCATGGGATGCAGCAATGGCCCTCGGCAAACGCAGAAGCTATCCATGCGGCTGCTATGGTGCGAATCTCATTCTCCAAGGACGAGGCAGGGTTCAATCTCCATACAATCGACATGGCGAAAGATTTGCTGGTGCTCGGTCACCCTCCAACCTCCTCTGGCTCTGCATCCACAGACAGACTACTCCAGCAAATTCTGCAGCACCTGGACACGCAGCAGCAGCACCTGGACAGGCTAGAGCATGGTCAGCATACGATCAACTCTCAAATCTTCCTCATTAAGCAGCACCAGCAAGTGCATGAATCGCACCTTGCGAAAAGCCTTGCATGCTTTAGTGCACCAATAAGCAGTCAAGGCTGGATTGTATTCTTCGCCGTTTATTTAGTGTGGAACACGGCTTTCTCACGGCTTTCTCACTAGGCAACAGAGAGTATAGCATCTGTTGCCTGAGACTCTATGTCTGTCTAATGATTCTGTAAGCCTTGTCTCAGTTGCAAAATTGGCTCTTCGCAATGTAGGCATCTCTTGTCAAAAGTCATCAGCAGCTAACGACAGCTATGTTTGGTATATACTTATGGCTTTGTAGTCGCGTGTGTGTGTTGTGGGGGAATAGTGGGCGTCGAGGGGTCTTTTGTACTCATCTTTGTAGCGCGTGAGAAGAGGCAACCCAAGTCAAGAGTTTCCTAGGCTCCATGCACAACCTCGCCCAAAACGAGCTACCTAATTGTGCAGCGCACAAGAGCCAACAGAGCCTTAGCTGGTCAAGTCTGCGACCACACAGCTACAGGACATGCCTCCCGCAGCCACAGAGTGAATTTTTTGACGTCAGACATGCTACAAGATTGTGAGCAACGGGCCAGAGGAAGTGCTTGTGCCAGAAACAGGACTTGCACAATGATGTGGGTATAGATGATAAGATGCACGTCGTCCGACCATCGGTTTATGTCGTCACACTACAACAATACTGCAACATTGTTGCGAACAGCGAACGGGACTGATTGGGCTACGTTTGCTCCTGGTCGCAGGCTTAGACGCTTGCAAGAGGGATGACAAATGGCGAGGACAGTCTCACGGCTATCAAAGACAAAGTGGAGGACTGCAGCAAAGACAGCAACGAGCTCCTCGTTCCGCAGCTCACACATTGAGATATATGAATCACGTCCTTTGAATAACATTGTGGTATCATACTACTCTGAAAAGATGTCTATCTTTCGTCGCTTCCGTGGAGAACGGCCTGAACCTGAGATGAAGTTGTCGATGTATCCGCATCTCTTGATTTGGTCTGCTTCAAGCTTGAAGCCTGACACTTGAGTACCTTCATACGCCGTCAGCCGAAAAGTGACATTGACGACGTCTCCGGTCTTTAGCTCAGACGGCGCCATTGCCTGGTTGTCTTCATTGTAACATGATGGAAATGCGCCACCGTTAATGAAGCAATTCCTGGGCAGCTTCTTGTGAATACGGGCAGGGTCATCGACAACCTTGCCTACGCACTTTGTACCTTCCAGCGGTCTTACTTGAGTACCGCCTCTCGATAGGTAACAAAGAAACTTTTTGAAGACCAACTTCCCTTTGCATACTTGGCCATGCTTCTTGGTGGCCCAAGGTCTTGCTAGTGCATCAGCAGGTGTCTTTTTGAAATCCACCATGCCGGCTAGATTGTGAGTCACTTGCCTCATAGGCTCCCATACTTACCAAGTGCATTGAGTGCATCCTCATAGACATCTTCCAACTCCGGGTTCTGAACGTTGACTTGAAAAGAAAGGACCGCTTTCTTCAGGTCCTCGATTTCTTGCAATGCAGGGTCGAAGCTTCCGTAGGGCCCTAGCTGTGCACCTTCGCCGAGAACGCCCACAATCTCAAAAGTGAGCTCTTCTTCTTCTGACTCATCTTCATCGCAATCCTGTTTGCAGTAAAATCGCTTGTCATCTGTGCTGATTTGCTTACAAAAGTCCAAGTTGTCAAAGACATGCGCAAGACTTGTTGCTTTTTGTCGACTCTTCTTCTGAAGCTCATGCAATTGAATGATATTGAGCAACATTACGGTCGTTGTTCCAATTGTATCGAAAGAAGGGTAAAGTAGTCTTTTATGCATGCGCTGGATCCTCAAAATTGAAGATTCCAGAGTGTTCTTTTGCCAAAACTCCCCTGACTGCATGGATTTGTGGTTAGATAAAAGTTTTCCACATGATGCGAACCTCCAGGTGGGGCGGCACGCTTTCACAAATGAAACACCACAGATACAAAGGCTAGTATTGCGGCCGGTGGAAATTCAAACTGATTCTAATTTTGCTAGAGCTAAAACTACTGATTCTAATTCTGCTGGAGCTAAAACTACTGTCTAATCTATCCATAATTATCTGGTCAGAGGCGATTATGCATTGGTCTCGAGCTGAGGCGCCTTGATTGTGTGATGAGATTTAGCCTAAAAAAAGCTAAGTCTGTTGAGCAGTCTAGTGTCCACTCGCGTGGGTGTGACTGCTAGTGCATCTCTCTGCCGCACATCGCGTGCTTTCACGTGATAGGCATCCCTTATTCTACCTTATAGGGAGCATGAGCCTCTACTCTGATCCTCATCCGTAACAGTCCTATTTGCACTATCTCGGTTGCTTGATTCAGACGCCTTCACAGGCACGTCATCACTAGCACTACGCCAATCCCGATTAGGTCATGAGCTTTGTTGCTACGCAAAAGGATAGCCTTGCTACGGGTCCAGGTTCCGGCCCGCTTAGCAACACGGCGTTGATGTGGATGGTGCCCTTGGCCATCCGCAGTTTGTCGTTAAGATAGGAGTTGTAAATTTTGTAATTCGAATTAAGAATGCCTTAGGCCTCCCGTCCTATACTTATGACCCAAGGAATGACCCTTCACTCCAGGTTATTTCGCTGGCGCGCATCCCATCAGATGGATCAACCACCCCCAAAGGGACCCTTCGTTCCAACCGCAATCTGGCGCCAACCGTCTTTGCCCTTCAACCTCAACTATATGTATTGAAATTAGTACCATTCGATAGCTGAGATCCTAATGCATCTTTTATGTACTTACATCTTCTCCTGAATCCTTACGGTTGTGGCACTAGACCACTTAGAAAGCTGCCCGGGCGCGATTTTCTTAGGGTTAGGGTTAGGGTTAGGGTTAGGGTTAGGGTTAGGGTTAGGGTTAGGGTTAGGGTTAGGGTTAGGGGTTAGGGGTTTATCTCCTTTCTCCCTTTTTTTTTTTTTTTTCCTTTTTTTTTTTTTTTTTTTTTTTTTTTTTTTTTTTTTTTTTTTTTT